>NC_090280.1:15164848-15467878 GCF_037392515.1 Haliotis asinina
CATCATCACATGTTGTCTTTGGACCCATCCATCAGTATATGTTGTCTGCGGACCAATCCATCACTGTATGCTGTCTGTGGACCCACCCATCAGTATATGCTGTCTGTGGACCCATCCATCATCACATTCTCTCAGTGGACCATCCATCATCACTTGTTGTCTGTGGACCCATCCATCAGTATATGTTGTCTGTGAACCCATCCATCAGTATATGTTGTCTGTGGACCCATTCATCAGTATATGTTGTCTGTGAACCCATCCATCAGTATATGTTGTGTCTGAACCCATCCATCAGTAGATGTTGTCTGTGGACCCATCCATCATCACATGTTGTCTTTGGACCCATCCATCAGTATATGTTGTCTGCGGACTTATCCATCATCACATGTTGTCTGTGAACCCATCCATCAGTATATGTTGTCTGTGGACCCATCCATCAACATATGTTGTCTGTGAACCCATCCATCAGTATATGTTGTCTGTGAACCCATCCATCAATATATGTTGTCTGTGGACCCATCCATCATCACATTCACTCAGTGGACCATCCATCATCACTTGTTGTCTGTGGACCCATCCATCAGTATATGTTGTCTGTGGACCCATCCATCAATATATGTTGTCTGTGAACCCACCCATCAATATATGTTGTCTGTGAACCCATCCATCAGTATATGTTGTCTGTGAACCCATCCATCAGTATATGTTGTCTGTGGACCCATCCATCAGTATATGTTGTCTGTTGACCCATCCATCAGTATATGTTGTGTCTGAACCCATCCATCAGTATATGTTGTCTGTGGACCCATCCATCATCACATGTTGTCTTTGGACCCATCCATCAGTATATGTTGTCTGCGGACCAATCCATCACTGTATGATGTCTGTGGACCCATCCATCAATATATGCTGTCTGTGGACCCATCCATCATCACATTCTCTCAGTGGACCATCCATCATCACTTGTTGTCTGTGGACCCATCCATCAGTATATGTTGTCTGCGGACCAATCCATCACTGTATGCTGTCTGTGGACCCACCCATCAGTATATGCTGTCTGTGGACCCATCCATCATCACATTCTCTCAGTGGACCATCCATCATCACTTGTTGTCTGTGGACCCATCCATCAGTATATGTTGTCTGTGAACCCATCCATCAGTATATGTTGTCTGTGGACCCATTCATCAGTATATGTTGTCTGTGAACCCATCCATCAGTATATGTTGTCTGTGAACCCATCCATCAGTACATGATGTCTGTGGACCCATCCATCAGTATATGTTGTCTGTGGACCCATCCATCAGTATATGTTGTCTGTTGACCCATCCATCAGTATATGTTGTGTCTGAACCCATCCATCAGTATATGTTGTCTGTGGACCCATCCATCATCACATGTTGTCTTTGGACCCATCCATCAGTATATGTTGTCTGCGGACCAATCCATCACTGTATGCTGTCTGTGGACCCACCCATCAGTATATGCTGTCTGTGGACCCATCCATCATCACATTCTCTCAGTGGACCATCCATCATCACTTGTTGTCTGTGGACCCATCCATCAGTATATGTTGTCTGTGAACCCATCCATCAGTATATGTTGTCTGTGGACCCATTCATCAGTATATGTTGTCTGTGAACCCATCCATCAGTATATGTTGTGTCTGAACCCATCCATCAGTATATGTTGTCTGTGGACCCATCCATCATCACATGTTGTCTTTGGACCCATCCATCAGTATATGTTGTCTGCGGACCTATCCATCATCACATGTTGTCTGTGAACCCATCCATCAGTATATGTTGTCTGTGGACCCATTCATCAGTATATGTTGTCTGTGAACCCATCCATCAGTATATGTTGTGTCTGAACCCATCCATCAGTATATGTTGTCTGTGGACCCATCCATCATCACATGTTGTCTGTGAACCCATCCATCAGTATATGTTGTCTGTGGACCCATTCATCAGTATATGTTGTCTGTGAACCCATCCATCAGTATATGTTGTGTCTGAACCCATCCATCAGTATATGTTGTCTGTGGACCCATCCATCATCACATGTTGTCTTTGGACCCATCCATCAGTATATGTTGTCTGCGGACCAATCCATCACTGTATGCTGTCTGTGGACCCATCCATCATCGCATGTTGTCTTTGGACCCATCCATCAGTATATGTTGTCTGCGGACCAATCCATCACTGTATGCTGTCTGTGGACCCACCCATCAGTATATGCTGTCTGTGGACCCATCCATCATCACATTCTCTCAGTGGACCATCCATCATCACTTGTTGTCTGTGGACCCATCCATCAGTATATGTTGTCTGTGAACCCATCCATCAGTATATGTTGTCTGTGGACCCATTCATCAGTATATGTTGTCTGTGAACCCATCCATCAGTATATGTTGTCTGTGAAGCCATCCATCAGTATATGATGTCTGTGGACCCATCCATCATCACATTCTGCCAGTGGACCATCCATCATTACTTGTTGTCTGTGGACTTATCCATCAGTATATGTTGTCTTTGAACCCATCCATCAGTATATGTTGTCTGTGGACCTATCCATTATCACATGCTGTTTGTGGACCCATCCATCATCACATGTTGTCTTTGGACCCATCCATCAGTATATGTTGTCTGCGGACCAATCCATCACTGTATGATGTCTGTGGACCCATCAATCACCGTATGCTGTCTGTGGACCCACCCATCAGTATATGCTGTCTGTGGACCCATCCATCATCACATTCTCTCAGTGGACCATCCATCAGTATATGTTGTCTGTGGACCCATCCATCAGTATATGTTGTCTGTGAACCCATCCATCAGTATATGTTGTCTGTGGACCCATCCATCAGTATGTGTTGTCTGTGGACCCATCCATCACCGTATGCTGTCTGTGGACCCACCCATCAGTATATGCTGTCTGTGGACCCATCCATCATCACTTGTTGTCAGTGGACCCATCCATCAGTATATGTCGTCTGTGGACCCATCCATCAGTATATGTTGTCTGCGGACCAATCCATCATTGTATGATGTCTGTGGACCCATCCATCACCGTATGCTGTCTGTGGACCCACCCATCAGTATATGCTGTCTGTGGACCCATCCATTATCACATTCTCTCAGTGGACCATCCATCATCACTTGTTGTATGTGGACCCATCCATCAGTATATGTTGTCTGTGAACCCATCCATCAGTATATGTTGTCTGTGGACCTATCCATTATCACATGCTGTTTGTGGACTCATCCATCATCAAATTCTGTCTGTGGACCCATCCATCATCACATGTTGTCTTTGGACCCATCCATCAGTATATGTTGTCTGCGGACCCATCCATCTCCGTATGCTGTCTGTGGACCCACCCATCAATATATGCTGTCTGTGGACCCATCCATCATCACTTGTTGTCTGTGGACCCATCCATCAGTATATGTCGTCTGTGGACCCATCCATCAGTATATGCTGTCTGTGGACCCATCCATCATCACATTCTGTCAGTTGACCATCCATCATCACTTGTTGTCTGTGGACCCATCCATCAGTATATGTCATCTGTGAACCCATCCATCAGTATATGTTGTCTGTGGACCCATCCATCAGTATATGTTGTCTGTGAACCCATCCATCAGTATATGTTGTCTGTGGACCCATCCATCAGTATATGTTGTCTGTTGACCCATCCATCAGTATATGTTGTCTATGGACCCATCCATCATCATATGTTGTCTGTGGACCCATCCGTCATCATATGATGTCTGTGGACCCATCCATTATCACATGCTGTCTGTGGACCCATCTATCATCACTTGTTGTCTGTGGACCCATCCATCAGTATATGTTGTCTGTGAACCCATCCATCAGTATATGTTGTCTGTGGACCCATGCATCAGTATATGTTGTCTGTGGACCCATCCATCAGTATTTGTCGTCTGTGGACCCATCCATCAGTATATGCTGTCTGTGGACCCATCCATCATCACATTCTGCCAGTGGACCATCCATCATCACTTGTTGTCTGTGGACCCATCCATCAGTATATGTTGTCTGTGAACCCATCCATCAGTATATGTGGTCTGTGGATCCATCCATCAGTATATGTTGTCTGTGAACCCATCCATCAGTATATGTTGTCTGTGGACCCATCCATCAGTATATGTTGTCTGTTGACCCATCCATCAGTATATGTTGTCTATGGACCCATCCATCATCATATGTTGTCTGTGGACCCATCCGTCATCATATGATGTCTGTGGACCCATCCATTATCACATGCTGTCTGTGGACCCATCCATCATCAAATTCTGTCAGTGGACCATCCACCATCACTTGTTGTCTTTGGACGACCCATCCATCAGTATATGTCGTCTGTGGACCCATCCATCAGTATATCTTGTCTGTGGACCCATTCATCGGTATATGTTGTCTGTGAACCCATCAATCAACGTGGACCTATCCATCATCATATGGTGTCTGTGGACCCGTCCATCGGTTTATGATGTTTGCGGACCCATCCATTAATATATGTTGTCTGTGGATATATATTACATTTTTTTATTCTTAACAATTTGTTTTATTTCACTTGTTGTAGTCAGGAATATTCCATCGATACTACCCATCAAACGTTTAGATTCACTAGTGTTTATAGACACCGTTTAGACACCGTTTTGTTATGAGTTCAATAAATGATGGAACTCTCAACTGATCCTGAACAAAAGTATAGAACAACACAGCTGTTGATATGCAAGATATTTACATCAGCTTTTCAGAAATTTGATGCATGACCCTCATGTACAAGTTAATGTAGAAATTCATCCTGTAACCACACACATACACACACACGCACACGCACACGCACACACACATACACTCACTCACACACATACACACACACATACACATACGTACGTACATACATACATACATACATACATACATACATACATACATACATACATACATACATACATACATACATACATACATACATACATACATACATACATACATACATACATACATACATACATACATACATACATACATACATACATACATACATACATATATACATACATACATAGTGGTAGTTCTTCTTGTCTGAAGAAGACGTTTCCTTTTGTCAACTCATCTGTGTTTTCGGAGCTGGCTGTGCAATCCCAGGCTGGAGGCGCAAGGTCTGGAACAGCCGGGGCACCGAAAGGCCGTAGTTTGGATCACTGCTGCTGATGCTCTGTGGCGTTGATATCTGGCAGCAGTGAGCTTCTGGCGACGAGCATCCTCGAAAGTGACAGTAGCTTTGTGGATGGTGGCTCGCCAGCTTGATCGACCACTGGCACAGTCCTCCAGTTCCTTTGGTTTGAGTTCACACCACTGGAGATTGGCTTTGACTGTGTCCTTGTGGCGCTTTTTTGGACAACCTTGGTTTCTCTTTCCTTTCTGAAGTTCTCCGTACAACAAGTGGTGATCTGTGCATCAATGTCTTTGTCTAAGGAGCCGTTGGAGGATATGGTGCTTCCTAGATATTTGAAATGTTCCATATTCTTCAGCTGAGTGCTCTCAATTACGATGGTCGTAGCTTGAAGGTGTGTTGTTGGTGCAGGTTGGCAAAGCACCTGAGTTTTACCAAGGCTGATTGTTAGGCCGAATAGTTTCGAGACTTCTGAAAAGTGGTCAAACATCAGTTGCAGATGGGATTCAGCATGCGCCACTAGAGCACAGTCGTCTGCAGAGAGTACGGTGCTTTTTCCTGCCACCAGTTGTCGTGCACTGTGCGTAGATCGCATTGCACTTTGGTCTGCAGAGTTTTGAAAGTTTTTGCGCTTTGATACAGAAGAAAGATCCTTCTGCCATTCAAAACAGACCTTGTTCTTTGCCTTGAGGGCTTCCTTGATTTGTTCAACCAATCTTCATGAACTCTCGTCTTTGCCCCAAGAACCTCCTTAGCAGTCTCAGAGACAGTCTCTTTGAACAGGGACCATTTTGCAGTGCCATCCTCAGAGGAGAGACCATCTTGAAGTTTGTCGCCAAGCTGCTGCTGGAACTTTAGAGGTTAGGCTGGGTCTTTTAGCCGAGCAATGTTGAATGGAGCTCTAACAGTCTTGGGCTTGTTTCTGTGAGGCGGTAGTATGTGCAGCATCATTATGGCCCTGACAGCTCTATGGTCTGTCCAGCATTCAGCAACTCTCATGGCGCGTGTCACACGTACGTGATGTCGCGTTGACGTACAATGATGAAGTCAATCATGTGCCAGTCTTTGGTCCTCGGGTGCATCCACGTGGTTTTATATTTCTCGGCCATTCTGGAGAAGGTGTTAGTAATGCACAGGAGAAATGAGATTGGGTGCATACACAATGATGATGGTAAGATATCTTGATTTACTCAGAGGTATGCGCAGCTTTATGAGGCGTTCGTTAATTCCAACTGGAAGGGCTGGTGATGCTTTTGAGCAGAGATGTTCTAATGGCAAAGCCTACGCCGTGAATCCTGTCTTCATCTTAAGGTTTTCCTTTCCAGAAAAAGGTGTATCCACCGACTTCTCCTCTTAGTGAGCCTTCATCGGCAAGTCTTGTTTCACTGAGTGTGGCAATGTCTATTCTGTATCGCTGAAGTTCGTTTGCAACAAGCGCTATTCTTCTTTCTGGTCTTGATGTACTGACTCCAGTAGTGTTCGGACATTCCATGCACCCAAGATAACTTTGTGGTTTTTGTTTTGCATTTTTCGACCGCAATGAGGATGAGTCTCTCAGCTGTGCTAGCTGACCAGAGCAGAAAGGGCAAGTATTTGTTTGGGACACCTTTTTCTAGTTCCCTCCCCCGTGCGATGGTGGGCAGTGCTGTCCTAAAGAGGCTGTCCAGTCGTCCATGAGCGCAGCCGGACTCTCCTGTTGCCCTCGGATTCGGGTAAAAAAAGAAAATAAGAACGACCACTTGCCCACGGTCCACCTACATGCAGGATTGTGACTACAACTGCCAGTGGTCACCTACACCTGTTGTTTCACCACGTGCCCATCGCCGCAGGACTTGAAGGTGTGCTTTTACAGATAGGTGTTGAGATGAGTTTCCAAAGCGGACCTGTGCATGAAACATTTTATACTGAGAAAATCGTTGCACGTGGACAATGCCACTGTCTCGGTCTGGGAAGCCTTGATCCCGTGGCACGGAAAACTGTTACAACAAGAGACTGCCAGACTGAAGTGGATGACCAGGACTTCTTAGGATGCCACGTCCACGCTCTAGGGCGTTCCACGATGCTTGCTGCCACCGCCCTCACAACCGTTGGATAGCTAGATAATGTCTTAAGCTTGTTCCGTCGGAAGTCAGTCGTCACATGCCGTCACGGCCCGTTTCTAGACTTGCCTGAGGGCGTCAGACCCGACCGGCTACCCTCAGCCTGTTTAGCTGGCCCACCAAAACCGTTGTCCAGGGGGTGGCCGCAGTTGCATGCAACAGCTTCGAGGAGCCACAGGTGAGACCTGGGTGACAGGTGAGGGCCAGTGGCAGACTAGCTGTCCTGAAAAGGACATGGCGTGCCCCCCTACTAAAGGTACTTCCTCTTCCTGTCACCCCATTACCCCATACATACATACATACATACATACATACATGGGACCTGATGGGTAGTGTATATGAAGACAATCAGTATATAATCAAGTCTTGATCACATAAGATTCGGTGACTGACACGGCGTGCATCGATCTTCGTATTTGGGATACACTGACATGCATCAACTACATCAAGCCATAGTCGCTCATTCATCTCACCAGCTATAACCTGTTGTTCTCTGTGGTAAAGCTGTTATATGGTATGGTATGGCCGGTGACAGCGAATGACAACGTTTCCACCAAAGCAGCACCTGCTGCCTGAGTGACATCGTCCTGGTACAAGTTGGGATGTTCTCGTATACATTATCGCACAACAGTATAGTTTGCAGACAAAAAAATGGTAATTAACACCTGGATTATATCTATCATTTAGATCCAGTGTCTATTCTAAGCTGCAATTACAATGAATTATACAGGAATCGCTGGTGCAAACAGAAACCACAGCATATGTCCTGCGTAACACCTGACACTCTGTATGCAGCTGAAATAGACGCACGTTTACTAAAGGTCTCGCACTGGGACAACAGATCTGTGAACACCCAGGAAGGGGGTGTAGTTATGACCATCTGATTACTGGGTATATGGATATAACTGTTTGCATGGTAGTCAGTCTCTGGAGTATTTCGCAAAGGCAAACGTATTTTTTCTAGACGTTAGGGCAAGTACTGTGAAGGAGGACGATTCGCACTGATATCGGTGCTTGACAGGTGCTTGAGTGACCAGATCGTCTACTTACAATAAATCATAAGAACGTTTATAACTTTCCTTTCCAGGCAAGATATCCAGCCTGTCTGTCAGGCACTGGAAGGTTAATAGTCCCACCACTTATTTCACTGTTGAACCGAGGCAATGTTGAAGGTGAGACCACATGTATCAGCTGTGCCTCATTGTGGGGCAGGATTGAAGTCCAAGAAACTCCGCTCAAACAATGGCGGAATCTATTTCCAAATACCACGTTCCAAACCTTTTTGGGATCTATTATATATATTCTGTAAATGACACGATTCCGACCTGTGGTAAAGCCTTTGATTAAAACAAAGAAGAAAGTATGAAAAAGCAAAGCACGTGCTTTTGTTCTGTTCTATTTGTCCATCTTCTTTATTCTGATCAATGTCACATTTAACGATTTCGTATAAAGACAAGGAACACACCCAGCGTATTCAGTCTTTGTTATGTATCAAACTTTCATTAGAAGGTATGGAGGCAGCACACACGCCCCTGTGACTTTCATATCATCTACTATGGCACATGAACTGCGGGTCTTTTGAGAATTAACTTTGCTGGATGTCATTATTTCAAGAATCATATTGCGTGATTCGGGTCAAAATCGCTAGGGATATGCTCGTCAATGCTTCAGTCAGTGACTGGTATTGCACTGAAAGGTGAAACCTCGCGGAACAGATCATCCGTGAACAATTAAGCACATGAGCAATCACATGTGATTAAGTGTTATAAATTAATTATGTGTGACATACAAGTGCTGCGTAGAGTGGTTAGAAGTGTAGACAAAGCTATAAATTGCTGTAGCAACTATAATGTGTGTGTTCTGGAGCGTTTGTTTTGTCCACTCATAGTGGTGTATGAATTGAGAGTGATTTGCAAAGGTTGTATGCTTTGAGAGTGATGTATGTGTAGAGTGATGTATGTGTAGAGTGATGTATGTGTAGAGTGATGTATGTGTAGAGTGATGTATGTGTAGAGTGATGTATGTGTAGAGTGATGTACATGGGAAGAGTGCTGAGTACATCGATACTGCTGTATGCATAGAAGGTGGTGTATGTGAACAGTTTCATGTATAGAGAGATCATCGAAAGCGTGGAAAAAGAGTAGGTAAATACCGAAAATATTGTACATAAAGATATTGCACTGAAAGCCCTGAGTGAAATAATGTCTAGATGGCTCTAAGGTTACCTGTTACTTTGATGATGGCTACATTAACAGTTACATATTTACCAGTTCTTTAGGAACCAGTGAAGATGAGAGTTAAACTTGTCTTCCGCAAACATGCTTGTCATAAGACGCAACTAACAGCGTCTGGTATTTAGACTCGCTGTTTTGGTTAACACATAGCTCTCATGGTTACGGTCATCTTCAGTGATACAACTGATACTAAATGTTTTACAGTTTGTGTTCTTGGTTACTTGTCCAATGACAGCTGATGCCAAAGCTATGCTGAATTAATGAAATTTGCTTTTTTACGGTACATTGATCCTGTAACTTATTGGAATGCTTCTAATTTTTCAAAACATCATCTGCATATGCAGTACATCAAATCATACTGGCATTTTCCCCATATCGAACTACTACGATTCTACTTCTGGTAAATGTTTTCTCAAATGTTATATATGTTATAATCCATTTCTTAAAGAAATCATTGACAGCCACCAGTATGAATCAACATCGTAGGCTTTACTTTTTGGGTTTTGGGTGTGAGTCAAAGTCAATGCATTTCAGCGCATTGTATGTTCTTGTGTATTCGAGTATCCTAAACCGATAAAGGATGTGTGTTTCAACCTTACATACAGCTCTACTGTAACGACAGAAAAACTGTTCAAAGATTGCTGTGTAATCACTGAACAAGGGAAAGGCGACTGCTTTTCAGTCTGAAGATTCTCCGGGTGCGATAACGGAAGAGTTAAAAATGCAAAGTTTATTAAACTTGCTCGGTGCAAAACGTGCGTCGCTGAGCAATAATCGAAGCGTTTGTATTTCAGTTTAATTGTTATGACATAAACTATTTGGACTCAAGGTAAAATGTAAATATATCAATATATTTTAATACCTTATGTCGCATGTCCCAAGTTTTTGTTGCGAAAGTTTATATTATTGATTCCCTAAAACATACCGTTGTCGATCGAACATAAATGACGTCAAACAACGTTTCTTTCAGAAAACGACCATGTTTAATGCGTTGATACGCTCAGCGATTAAAAGTAGGGAGCTAGGGGTATGTATATAATCAATAGCGTATACTTGTGTAGTTTACATACACGAAATAATGCCAATGGTATTTGAAGTAAATCCTTTCAGCACTGACAGGAATATTTCTAAGTAAAAAATAACCAAACCGATAAATTACGCTAGATACTTTCTCCCGGTTTCACACTCACTCACTCACTCACTCACTCACTCACTCACTCACTCACTCACTCAAAGACAGAGTGTCTCTCGTTACAGTGTGGGGATTTCTGTGTAAGAGTACACGTGCAAAATGATGGTGTCAACGATTTCTCCGATACCCAAACGTTGCGCAACATATTACACATTTGACAGTAGGGCACGCTGTACGCTGCACGGTCGTGATTTATTCATACAACTGTCGTCATTCATTTTGTCCACAGAATATATGGGGGTCAGCTATTTTGTACATGGACAAAAGCTGTGACATATCACGCATGTTGGAGTCATATTCAGCTTTGTGACCTGTAATGAAGGGTATGCATACACAAATACAGCCCCAGTATGTCAGTGAGTCAGTCAAGGAAAGAATACGTCACCTGTCTAACTGTGATGACCTAGTGATCTGTGCACCTGTAGTGACCTGTTGTGACCTGGCTGACTCAGATGGTGCCACAGTTTGACCAAACAGGCATGTCTGCCCTGACAAAGAACATGACATCGTGATGCAATGAGTGAAAGAAACGTCGTAAAATCGACTGATATTATCCGACAACCACATATTGCATTTGTCCAACTATTAAACATAACCTTTTAAGCAAAGAAATTTAAAACATATGAAAACGTGGTTTAGAAAACAACTTTGAATATGAGTATTTAGTAAAAAATGTTAACTGAAAGGTGAAGAATTTCACTGAAAAATATAAAGTACGGTTGGCTGGTTGGCCTGCTAGATGTTCAACGCCGCATTCCGCAATATTCCATCAATATGGCGGCAGTTTGTAAATAATCGATCTATTATGCTAATACATTTCAGCAACATTGAGTCAGACAAAAAGAAAATAACAGAGGGTGGTACAGAAGACACAAAATAATCGTCCAAGCTAATGTAAACCAAGCACAGCCTTGATGATCAACTGTAATGCTTATACGTATTTTCACACGTTCTTTCAGGATCCGGTGTAGAGGGGATCAATGTTGTGCTTTACAACTGTAACATCTTTCATTACCTCCGTGTAACTATACAATGTTCATTCCCCTTTGCTCGGTCGTTAGTCAAAGCATCCTTAGCCGTGCATGTACCCCATAGCGTCAATACTGAACTGGTTTTGGACATAAATCTGCATAAAGTATACCTCACAGTGAAATGCATGATTTCAATCCAGAACCGTCGATGAACGTGCTACAAATATGTTTTGCTCCGCTGTGGGTGTGCTTGACATCCTATTGACATCATCTTATCTGGGATTGCAACGTCACTTTACCAGGAACGTTCCATAAACATGAACGCTTACGTTTGTGAGATTTCTTTTTTCTCATAACTTGCGTTTCTTTTACTGTTCAGTATGTATTGGCTAAAATTGATTACAATCGCTGCTGTCATCCCCTCATGTATGAGAAGTAACGAACCCTTCCCAGTTGTTCCAACACCTAATGGCCTGTCTCAGCGTCCTTGTGCTTCTCATCCCGTTGTTTGTTTTGTTATGTATGTTACTATGTTTTTCAGGCCAACGTGCTAGTTTAACATGTAGACTTACTTTAAACACTCACTAATAAGACACTTAAAACATGTTAAATGTAGGGGATTTTCAGGAGTTCAATACAGGAAAAATCGGGACTCATGACCATGATCTTTCCAAAGTTACGAAGTTTGTCAAGCTTTTAAACAGACGTGAACGCTCACTTTCATGAGCGCTCATCTTCTCAATTCTCAGATATGATGTCACAGTTTTACCTAGACCCTTGAGAGTGAGTGAGTGAGTGAGTGAGTTAACATTTAACGTCACATCGGCAATATTTCAGCCATACCGTGACGGGAACTTAACACTGAAATGAATATATGTGTAATATAAAAACCTGTCAACAAAGGACAGTAAAAAAACACTAGAATATCACAGACATGAACATAAAACCAGCATGAAAAACTAAAACATTGTAATTAAAGAAGACAATACATTATAAAACACGGGCTATAGATCGCCAACAACAGAAAGGTAGATCACCATACTAGGGACCATGGGGACTTACAGTACCTTTGCTACCTGCATGGACCCTAGCTCGATTTACACCATCCCTTCAGCTGCTGGCGAGTGTACGAAATGCTAGCCAAATTTAAAATAACAAGAATACTACGATTATAAACCTGGTAAACTTTAATTTACATCGAATGTTTTGGGACTTACGTACTAGACCCTTGGGAAAGAATTAATTCGCTTCTTAAATCTGGAATACAGAAATGTCTCCAAAACTTTATCTTTTATCCATTTCATATATTGAGTGTTGGTTACAGGTTGCGTTAACTCGCCCAGTTCAAATACCATCTCAGACTTGTAGCACTTTCCAGGCTCTGACACAAAGACAGCGGAGCTACTCAATATACAGTGTACCAGAACGATGAAGCTACGCCTGGATAAACTGATGCGAACTTTTTCTGACGAGTCGACGATCGACTTCTGGGATACAAGTACACGTATTCTAATTCGACATAAGGTCTCCACAACAGACTTCAATAAACGAACTATAATTTACAATCACATGCCAATATGTGTGCATTTAGTAAGGCAGGCATGTTTGTTCGATCGGCCTAAAATTGTAAAAAAATCTTGTCATCGCGTTGTCTGGGGGAACAAGGAAAACATTTCCACAATACCCACGATTCCACGACGTAAACAGAGTAGTTTTGCTTGTGTATATAGTTTGCATTAATCTGCCAATTCTGACAGCAAAATAAGTACAAAGGTAAAATATTTAAACATTCAGTTCAACTCAAAGCATATTTGGATGGTGAAATGTATGGCTAATTGCAGAATGTTCATTTTGTCATAGGTTGGTTGTAGTTTACAGTTTTGGTGGAGAAGAATCAGTTCAAATTCAATATTTAGGTTGCTGTTTCTTAAGTGTCAACCTTCGACCAAAAGTCATGAACATTTTCCCAATCAAAATAAATATGAAACCTGATAACTTCTGTTCCAAAATTAGAAACTAAACAGATTGTATCATCGACACAATTTGACAACTTATATAACTGTTGTCATGGCAGGTTATTAACCGTAACGCTACACTGGATTCACTGATGATACAAATAAGAAGAAAATGTCCACGGTCATCAGCGACGAGACATGATGTGATATTCTGCCACCAAATTTGTTGTGAAACAACAATGCTTGAAACTGATGTGCTTACTGCCTTTTTAGGGATACACTCTAATGATACTGTGTATGCCATTTCCTCAGCCAAATACTGTTAACGATTTTCTGCAGCAGAATCGACTTAACAACATTCACAATATGGAGAGTATTGATCAGCGACAAGACATGATGTAATATTCTGCCACCAAAAGTGTTGTAATAGCACTCACAATCACTCGCTACGTGTATATGCTATGTATATATGCGGTTGCATTGATGATGAATTTCTCTACATCTTTGGGGACCCAACTGCAGACATCATGCAGATAAACTGCACGTGGATCATGCATCAAAGTGGTGAAAAACGTTATGTTGGTGTGTCTGAACGTTTTATACGTATGTTTATATGCAAATTTTGCATGCATAGAGGTTGATGCTCATTTTAACGATCAACAATTTCACTATTATAAAGTCAACAATAAAAACAAATCATAACCTAGTAACCACCACAGATATACATGACTACTGCTGACTGGAGCTTTGTTCATGGTCATCGCCTTATTATCCATATCCATATTCACAGACATATCAGACCAGGAAATGTGGTGTTGTTTGCGCGATTTTACTAATGAACATCATTAACACTGGTTGCCTGGGGAATTGACAACACTAGAGAATGTCATAGAAATCAATATGTCTAAGGATGGTGGGGTCGCCTTGTGGTTAAAGCGTTTGCTCGTCACCAAAGACCCGGGCTCGATTTTCCACACGACTACAGTTGGTGAATCCCATTCCTAGAGCCCGCTGACGTAATATTGATGGAATATTGCTAAAGCGGCGTAAAGGTAACCTCACTATTTTCCTGGGGAACACAAAAATGTTATACACAAACATTTGTAAAGAACAATATATTCCAAAAATATATTTTCCGCGTTTATACAATACAGAGGGCGTCGGAAGTCTTCCTGGTAGAGGTGTTCACATGAAAAACACACTGTGCCGATATCAGTTGTGTTCAAATTCTATGTACATGATTGCTATCAAAACAGTGACGAGAAAAGTACTATTCTACATTTTCCGTAACATCAAGGTATTATAATATTCAAAAACATGGTCAAACATAGCAATATGTTTCATCGAATACTCAATAATACTCTCTCCATCTCTCTCTCTCGATTTTCTCTCTGTGTATATGTTGGTTAAATCCTGAATTTATCCATGGAGACCATACACATAGGCGGTATGACGTTACAAGAAAGTTGGGAATTTGAGCAAATATAGGACACGTGGACAACTAATTCAAGGAAAACAGCTTGTGTAAAACAGTGACCTGTGAAATACTTACTTACACCGTTGTAAAGCAAACAGTTTTATTCCGTCATTCAGGACTTCCTATGAACGCCAAACAAACAATATACGTATGTGTTATGGTGGAATTTACCAGTTTCATTTATAGAAGTATATATTTAATATGTTTTTACTTCAGTTAAACACATTTAGTTCCACAATGATCGTGTTTAGAAAATACATGTATGTCAGTACACATGGTTGCCGAACAGTATATTTACTCTCATCTTGGAATATACTTATTGACATGTGGACACGCAACATACAGAAGCCTATAGTTTGAACACATATGACGACGAGTAATATGAAAATAGAACCTAATTTAAATGTAAAATCTATCAATATATCCACATTCTATTTGACGAATAATGCGTACATTTCATTATGATAGAGGCACAAGTGTCAGTCTCACGAAACCAGAATTTGGAACCTTTGTAAGAGACTCGTCTCTAACCAAGGAAGGGGAAACCAACTTTGTTCAATGATGAACCGTAGGATGTTTTGTTCACGAGACAGATCTGCAAGGGTGGATTATCTTTATCTCAAACACAGCGTCTCAATGTTTTACTCCTGTCTCGGGCTGTTGAGTTTGGGATAATTAGCTTTCAGTTTTGTGTGAGTGTAGCTTCATGTAGTGTTCTAATCTCCGTAGCTAGTGATCAGGACAGAACAGTAAGGAGTTCATGCTTTTTGTGTAGAATAATTTATTTAATAAAATATAAAGCGTGATGAAACAAACAATAAAACAATACTATAAACGTAAAACTGTACTATATATTTTATTATGCTACACAAGTTTACAAACAACTTGAATGAAACCGTGTTCGTAAAAATAGATATGATGACGTAAAATGAAGGCAAAAATCTTGAAGCTATTGGAGTATTGTTTGACTAAAATGACTTTCGTAAAGTTGTTTGTTAACAAATCATAAATAATATATTGCTACCTGTATTTTGGCCTCCTTTTTCAGGAGTTTGTTTCTTGTTTATGAAACCATCAGTTGTATAAATGTGTAATTTCTTAAATATGTTCCAAGAAACGACTGATCGTGAATCAAAATGATAAAGCGTTTGAAAAATACTTGAGGAAACAACAATCATTTGCATCCTTATTTAAGTGAGTGAGTGAGTGAGTGAGTTAATATTTAACATCACCTCGGCAATATTACAGCCATATAGTGAAGAAAACCGTTAAAAATGTAAAGAATAATATGTATGTTATAAACACCTGTCTACGGAGGACAGTAAAACAACTATAGCATCACAATTTGAAATAAAACTATTGTGGAAAGTTAAAACTAATATGACTATTTGGACAATACAATATATAACACGGGCCAACAATAGAAGGTAGAGCACCATACCAGGGACCATGGGGACTAACAGTACCTTTTCTACTTACATGGACCCGAGCTGGATTTACACCATTCCTTCAGCTGCTGGCAATTGTAGGAGATGTCAGCGACAATTAAAATACAATAATACTTCATATAAAAGTAATGGCAAGTTTCAATTTACTTCAAAAGTTTTGGGACTTACGTACTCTCTCAGCTGCGTACTTATTTTGGAGAGGGAGAATTAAAAAATATGTTAAGACAGCGTCACGCAGATGTTTACATAGTATATAACATCTGTAGTTATGTCCATGTATAGTCAGTGAAACACTCGCGTTGAGTTAAGAGAGAGAGAGAGAGAGAGAGAGAGAGAGAGAGAGAGAGAGAGAGAGGGCGTGATCTTTATATCCTCCAGATGTTAAATTTCCGAAGATATACGTTATCATTCATTTACAAAAGCCAATATGGAAACAACATACAATAGAAAATACGAATATACATAATTATCAGTGAGTTATAAGTGAAACGTATCAGTCATAACAAAGCAACAGAGGGTGTCTGATAGAATACACAAACGATGCAAATATAATTATTATATTATTATAATTATAATGTTAGTCAAGGTTTAAATCCCTCCAAACAGGTACGAGAACATGTCATGATCGTCCAGGATTTCAAATCTGACAATGGTTTTATCATCTAGGTGATCAATTAGATAAGAAAAAAAAATCTGTTTCTGCTTTGCAGAAGTTTCTCACAGTTCAATAGGACATGGCAATCATAATCATACGCATGTTTCTCACACAGAGTACGTTTTAGAAACAACATTACACGATGATATTCAAATGTAAAATTGTAGTATTAATCTTCATTGTGGAAAAAAGAAATATGACATCCCACAGTACATGGTATGTTAGGTTACAGTGGATTTTCCTATACCTTAGCATAGCGGCGTTTATGGAAACCTGGTTGAGCCACAGTTGCTCCTCATAACGGCGAATTGTATCACCTCCTTCCACCATTCAGCTTTTTGTAGCAATATTCCATGGTTCACATTGCAACTAATATATTTGCCTAGCTTATACTTATTAGTAACTGATACAAGGATTTGTCGTTACAGCATTTGATGACGTAGGCTATGTGATAGAAGCACAAAATATGTTCTTTGCAATATTGTTACATTTTAGGTCACACACTCTCATATACCAATATATCTATGAAGGGTCCAGAGTCCAATGTTACTAGCGGCTGATTCTGAGGGCGATCGGTTATCTAGACCTGGTACAGCACGTGCAAAATATATTTGTGATCCCTCCAAAAGATCAACACATTGAGCAGTCGTTTATATAGCAATTCACATCCATACAAACTTGTACAGATCATTCACAGCCACATTTTGACATTATCAGATGAGTGAAGATCGCTGTTGATCATTCCAAGTGATCTACGTGAACTGATACTTTGTCATGCTTATTGGCAATATTTATTTATTCTTCCTTTACAAGAAACATTACATATAAGGTAAACACCACCATATACAGTAGAGGTAGATTTGTGAATGCGGAGATGACCAAGTTTAAGTCATAACCAAGGTGTTTGAGGTTACTCTTGGAAAAGATTAAATTGTAATTTTGGATGGGTGGAATGTTAGGCGCAACATTACGTAAGGGCTGTTATTCATGAAGGACATAACAATGTCTTATGTAAGACGTCAATGCCATGCTGAAAGTCAAACAAGCTGTGACAGATTTGTAGTTGAATCAAAACACCTATTCCCATGTGTAGTCAGTGAAACACTCGCACTGAGCTGCCATGTCCACGTTGATTAACAAGGATATCATGTGAATGACAATTATAGCAGAAGTTGGAAAGAACATATAATCACAAATCGAGCAGAAGGTGTACACCGAAGCGAAAATAGTAATGTCCCCAGATGTGATGATCTCAGTTCGTTTCTGTTCTATTTCCTCATGTCCTCATATACTTGTGGTTGTCGAGCTTGGAGACCTTCATAGACAGCAGCTCCTACAAAGATAACGTCTGTAATAATCTGGGCAGTATCAATTGTTGGCATTCGTCATCTTAATACTAGTCTACGAAATAAGGTATCCAACTCATTGGGAATATGAACCCGGCCTCCACTGCTCCCAACACGCGCTCGCTATATTTAGAGCAGCTAACATCTTTCCATGTGCATGCTTCTATCATTTGTCAGACACGGCATGCATGCACAACGAAAGCCATTGAAACCTACGTTCATCAGAAATTGTGGATACACGTTGCTAGCAAGAATACGTTTGTATCGCTTCCTTACCCTGTGTGAATGAACGATTGGCAGTTTCAAAATCCTTTAGTTCTGTATATGTCTGTTTGTCAGCCTCCATTTCGTAAACTCCAGAATAAGCACCTATTGAAAAATGTAATGAAATACACAAACATATGTCAAAAACTGTAATAAATTACACAAATGTATCATAGAATATCATATGTCTCCGACCCGTGAAGGTCCCGGGGTAGAACAGGCCTTCAGCAACCCACGCTTGCCATAAAAGGCGACTCAGCTTGTCGTAAGAGGCGACTAACGGGATCGGGTGGTCAGACTCACTGACTTGGTTGACACATGTCATCGGTTCCCAATTGCGCAGATCGATGCTCATGTTGTTGATCACTGGATTGTCTGGTCCAGACTCGATTATTTACAGACCGCCGCCATATAGCTGGAATATTGCTGAGTGCGGCGTAAAACTAAACTCACTCACTCACTCACTCATATGTCTCCATACGTATTGGCTTTTATAACATGCTTTTACATTGCATTATTTGATACATCACAACTGTTTGCAGGACTTGACATTACTTTGATAGTGCCTGCTCCAAATCAGTCACAAGGGTGAGACGAAGAATTGTATCTTGCAGGCAGTAAAACATATTTACATCAGTATTAAGGTTTTACGACAAGGTCCTACATAAAGGCAAATGCTGATCGAAATAGATAAATAAAAAAAAACAATTGATAAAGTATTTTTACTTGGATACGTGTATGTCTCTCCGGGCAAGGGGCCATCCACAACTCGTCCATGTTTACTACGCTGTAAGGCAAATCGGCACATTGAGGAAATATTGATAGTAACAGTTTTGAATATCATATTCCATCACAAACATGCAAGATAATTTGTCATAAATTGTTATACTGTGCCACCAATCACAGCTTACTTTGTTACGGGATGGAACACAGCAATGAACATAGCTGTTACATAATTATGATTGCTACTTTTGATATTCCAAGCAACATTAACCTCGTCCATTACTGCATCTTTTTGAAGGACCTCTGCCGTTGCTCCATCAGCATCATCACCATTTCTCTCAGGCAAACCTGAAAACAATAAAGGTTTTACGATTTTTTTTCAGAGAAAAGCTGTTCCCAGCTACTGCATTACAGTTCCAATGTCAAAGATTTCGAAGCAGACCATTCCCTTAGCTTAATAATAAGCGTATATTTTCTAGGTACAGTGTAATCACACATTCTACAATGTTATATTTGGGATTACATTTTTCTAGCAAATATAATTTACAGCTTTACTTTTTGTTTGGTTGAGTTCCATATAGGAATCGAACCCACGAAGATAGAGTCTGGCACATATTCGCCAGCACACAAGTCATCTCTTTAACCCGCTCAGCCACCGCGACTTGCGCAGAAGTTGAAGTCGGACAGCGGACTTTGTGTTCTCCTCTGTTAACTGTAAAGTGGCATGGCAGGGATCTCATGACAAAAAGCCGTGATTAGACAATAATGTTTAGAAACTGGATTTCAACCCAACAAAACATACTAGAACCTGTAGTTCAATACGAAAGTGTAATCCCAAATACGGCATATGTGGAATGTGACCACTTTCAAAATGGCATTATGTAACCATACCTTCTGTATATCCGAACATCACCAATTAAAACGGTTAAAGTACAAGAAGATCTGAAAGAATAAAAACCGCACAATGGGAGTTATTTTCAATCTTCCGCTTGATGCTGAATTTCGATAGACAGGAAAGGTCAAGCTAATGTACGTGTTCCTTCATTATTGTTTTGGTGTGACACCTAATCTTACAAAATACATGTATTCATACTGATATAATCACCTGAACCTTTACCGAGACTTCGGATGTACAGAGTGCCGACAACAATCACAATCACAATCAGAATCACAATGACAGCTCCCATTCCGGCAGCTACAGGGAGGGTTTCGCATGGCTCCGATGGTGGTGACACTGACACAAAAGGAAGAACACAAAAAAAAATCTTTAGCAAGCAGAAGTGTCCATCTTTTCAACATTCATGTATGTGTTGCAGAAAGTGTCCTAAACCATTATTTTTGGCACATGTAGCGGCACTCATTGACATTGCACTTATTCCATTTTTTTCCCAGAGACGGTATGTTTGCGTCATCCTTCAACTGATTAGAGCACGTTCTATGAGACAGTCTGTGAAAATTTTCTATGGAATAATAATGTGTTGATATTCAGATCCATTTGTAAGTACAAGCATATCTGTGAACAACACATATGTCCCATAGTGAATCCCTTCCCCTCCTTAAGCTGCTTCCTCCTAACCTGGTCCCTTCATTGTGACAGTCCAACTCACCATCTTTTATTAAGCTGAAGGACAGCGAAGCGCTGCCTGCACTGCTCAAAAGTTTGAGAGAAAATCAGTTTGAAACGCCATCTTGCACGCCACAGTTATAGGCTCGAGAATATTCCCCGTAACTCGTTAGATATTGTCAATATCATATCCGCCCATGTGCCAAAGAACATTTGGACTAGTTAAAATGTACCTGCGTCGCGCAAAGCGGCATTTCCTGTGCTTTCTCACCCCTACTGGGTGAGTTAGGTTTATTAGGTTTACTAGTATCAAAATGGTTTCCTTGGAAAGTATGAGTACGTCTGACTGATATTTACGATGTATCACCTGTAACCGTTACAATTACCCGATGTCTCACACTGCTGCAAAATGAACAAAGCCATGTCCATGATATCAGAATGGTCGTTCATCTTGTGAAGTTGTGCTATATAAATATCCTATGATAGTTCTTGTTACAATTCTTGCTAGAAGAAGAAACCCCATCCTAAAGCTACTAAACGTACGTAGGGATGATACTGTCTCTGCTTTGCTCTACTGTCATCGGCTACAGTGTACAGATAATATGGAAATGTATATAATGAACGATGAACATGTCATTTAATTACGCCTTTTCTTGAATTTTGAAGATACGAAGTTGAATGTTCAACACAAACGATGCTGAATAATAGCGTATCGTGGCCGCGTAAAGTAGGTTTGCTGTTGCCAGCAATCATGGCGCCAATGACAATTTTGGGCGTCAGGCATCATTGTCAATCAAACATGAACACACCGTCTTTTGTCAATCTGAAGAAAAGTGAAGTGATCCCAATGTTGTTCTCAACAACTACACTGTAGGTTGTAAAGTCCTCTTCAGTTTTTATGTGTACCCTCAAAGTGGAACGGAGACCACTTACATCAATCAGACTGTCTGTTCCGTTAGACACAAGTGTCGGTACAGTCGAATGTTTATACCAAGTAAACTGAGGTAGTGGATTGGCTATGACATCTGCTGTCAGTATAGCAAATGTCATGAGTTTCCCGGAAATCACATCGGTTCGCGATATACTCAAGTCCTGACGTGGGGGACCTGAAATAGATAGCGATATACATCACATACTCCTTCCTAGCTGTATTATTAGGTTTGTTCCATCGTTTGTGAATGTTCTTTTACACATTAACTTGTATTAATTTTTTTTTGCTGCTAGAGACAGCATACGGACTAACAACTTATATATGTAACGGTATATGATGATTAGATGATGTTTCCGACTACCTTCAAGAATACTGATAAGTAACTACAAATGGCATACTGTCTCATACACTGATACAGAGACCCTTCAAATCATTTACAGAACTAGGAATGTTAAAAATATCCAGTTTTTCTTGCATGAAATAAAAACATGCATGTATCATACATACACTTTACATTCAGTTGTGCTGTGTTACTGGCCACGTTGTTTGTCTGATTGTTCCCAGACGTGCATGTGACGGTACCGTTTAGAGTACACCGGACCATGACTGTTGAGAGCGTGATGTTATTACTGGTCGTTTCTCTTTCTTGTTTGTCGTTGACGTATATTGTCATTTTTGCAGTCGGGTTACTCTCAACAGTACAGGTAATGGTCACTGTTCCACCCTCATTTACGTCGTTCTTGTCCAGAGTGATATTCGGGTTATCTAGGTCTAAAAAGTAAAACCTATATGATTCCTAATCCATCTGTGGTACAGATATCACATATCGACGAGTCAGTAAATTGATATCATAAATAGATTGCAGGTTAGCTCCCTCTTAAACTGGTTTGGAATACCCAAATTCACTTGATAAGTGGGTATTTTGGGTTTGCCGCTAGTTATTTTCTGCAAGCTGTTTTAACAGTTTTCGTTTCTGTGAATGACAGACATTAAATGTTATACCACAGCGCTTGATTGACAAGTGTGAATAGCCGTTGACCCAACCACCATCATCCTTTTGTAAATGAATCAAACACAGATATATCTTATCTCCCCTGATCATTAATCGTCGATTAAGTTGTGAGCACTGGATGTATGTCCATTTCGTGTGCCTGGGAAAGAAAAAAAACTGTTTTTTGGTGAGGGACAAGCCACCTCACGAGGCTACCATGAGGATTTGGACGCCCTGGACAGATGCTGCAACCATCCTTTCAAAGAGGAAAGCCACACCATGAATGTGAAACAAGATTAAAAGAGCAGGGAGATAAAACGGTGACAAGAAACAATACTGTTACACATCAGACGAGCATTTAACATAAGGCGGAAAGAGTGGCCCATAGAAGAAAACGGCGAGAGTTGCCTTTCAAAGTAGATAACCTGAGTGGAGCGTTAAGATATAATGACATGATATCTGTTTTCAAACCTAAACAATATACCATGCATAGAGTATAGAGATTGTGCACAATCGAGGAATGTGCCATTTTATGTATATTTACGAACATGATAATTCTACATACAAGCAACGCTGGCAACGTAAGATGCATCACTGTTCGAGCTAGGGAGAGAGTTGCTTGCCCTACAGGTATAGTTCGGTCTTTTGTCAGATCTCGGGATGGAGGTCAAGTTGAGCTGCACAAATGAGAACCTGGATGAGGAGACTGTCTGACCTCCAGGGCTGATCCACTGGACTGTCCCTGCAGGGTTACCTCTGTCTGATGTCTGGCATGTACAGCTTGTTGTCTGACCTGAGACTATCCAGAAGGGGCAGTTGTGTGTAGGTGGTACTGGGTACCCTGTAAATATAACATCTTCATTAACTATATCACACACTGTTAAGTCAGAATATAGAAGTGTTGTGTTCCTGGAAGTCCATTTATAGTCCGTCCTTACCTCATCTTAACTGCTCAGAGCACACTGCTCATGCATATCTATACTTACACTGTACATTCACTGTCAGAGTCTGACTATCAGCTGTAGCCCCAGAAGCTGTGTTCCTGGCTGTACATCTGTACTCCCCCTCCTGGCCCCTTCTGAAGCTGCCTACAGGAAGATACCTGTTGCCAGACACTTGCTGTGCCCCTTTACTCCAGGTGTAGCTACAGCCTGGGTTACAGACAGCGGAACATCTGACAGTCAGAGACACAGTCACATCCTCTATCACAGACACCGGGGAGACCTTGTCTACAGTCACATTGTTGAATGGTCCATCTGAAACACAAGTTAATATCCTAAAGTCAGAGAAAGTCACATTATGTTTTGCATTATGTGATACTTCAGCATTGGTTTAAAAGGGTATAATATTAAACAATTACAATCTGCCAGGCGTCTGTAAACAGAAAATGAATACAGAGAGGCTAGCTTGCACCTTTTCTAATTCAGTATTCTCCAGTTGTTGCCGAATCAAAAGCTGTGATGTCTACAAACTGCACTCCTACATTTATCGTAACAATATAATTAATAATGAACAATACCTATTAGATGTTCTTTGTTTTCCTTGGTATAAATCACTTTGATACACTTCATAAAGCCCCTCTGACGCAATGTACGCACATCTCTACAAACAGAATAGCCCATGGTGGTCTTAGAATATGTTTTCGTCCTGCAAAACCTCATACACTTTGTGTGTATTGTATAATACACAGTTGCAACACCTTTTAGTTAGCTCACTAAGGCCATTGTGCAGATGTACAAGCAGATTACAAGCAGTGATGCCGTGGGTTTTCATGAACTTTGGTGATGTTTACGTACAGTAAACAGTCAGAGTGACAATGTTGCTGGTTTGAGAATGTGTACATGTCCATGTCCCATCATCCGCCACACTGACACTGGTTATATCCATGTGGCACACCCTAGTCTGTCCACAAGAGCAACTGTAACCTGGAGCAGCCGTGACCTGTTGACATGGGTTGAGTCTGATTGTACAAATGTCTCTGTCACCTCTATTGAAGATGAGGAAATTTCTTGTTGATGACCCGGATTCAGTGCAGGTAAATTGGAACCTCTGACCAAGTGTGGCGGCCGATGATGACCCAGTCAGTGTAATTCCTTAAACACCATAACAGTTAACACGTGAACTACAAATAGGCAATGCCTGTTTTGTAAATACTTCCACTATTATCTCAGGCAATGCTAAACTTCTCAAAATAACCTTTCAAAATATATACAAGACGAAATTGCGATTCACAGCGTTATTTGTTGTATTTTTGAAAGGGGAAAATCTGATAATTATTTGGGGTATTGAATTTCAAAATAATACGTCATTGATCGCTAATATCAAGTTTCATGTAAGCGCGTATGATAAACGTCGCCGATGAACCCAGAATCAGTTCGGATGTTTTTTGAAAATATCCCTACACCCTTTCCGCCATATTGGATAGAGAGGTGTTTACAAAATCATGTTTCGGGGAGGATGGTATTGAGACGCCAATTACATCTTTTTCATAGTCATCTGCCAGAAAGACATTACTGAATTCCCAATACATTTCCGAATTAGATTACAAATGGTTTGTGTTACCAATACTAAATGTCTAGAAAAAAAAAGAAACAAACGATTTGTGGTGTAAAAACGAACGTTGTGTTCGAAAGACTGCGTTTGTTGGAAATGTAAACAAAGAAAAAAATCCGTTTTCACACTACGTAGCATTTTCGGAAACTTTCCGACACCCAACCTTCAAATCATTGCTTGCTATGGCTCAATACGTTTAGAATATGCGGGGGACGTTTCCGTGCAGCGTGATGAAACGACTGATGCAAAATCACGTTGAACGACAACGGTAGTTATCAGCGTTTCTGGCTTCTTCTCTTACAATAAAATCAGTAAAAAGTACAACACTATACAGATAGTCAGAATCATTCTGATTGCTTACATTGTATAAGTATGTACAAACGATCCCTGAATCAATTGAAATCGGTCAACGGTAGATCTAGTAATGTCATACTCAATATTGTTGTACATATTAGGCAATTTATTTGAGGTGAAGGTCGGTTGAACAAGAGTAACCACAATCGCCCTGTCCTTCCGATTACACTTTCACTATTTTGATGTATATTTTGCGTATCGTTCAGATACTTTTTCATGAAACGAACTTCAGTATCTACATTTAGCCTTTACACGTGTTAGAAGATCGCACGTAGCAACTACTGCAACATCTGCCTTAGTTCCTGTCATGTACAATATTCATTGCTAGATTTTGCTTACAGGAAAAAGAGATTTAGAGTTCTCCCATCTCTCGATCTGCATCCGCAAAACATCGGTTATTTCCGTACATCATGTCAATATTATTCGAGATAGAGAATTACTACCACGAAATACCGATTACTACCACGTTTTCTACAGGCAACGGGGTACATTGCAATGTACCTCGCTTGTAAAAGGGGTACATTAATAGAAGAGCTCTTAGCCAGACCTACTTAACCAGATTTACTGTTTGGTGTGCAATTGTGGAATGAAAATTGATGTTTTGTATTAAAGCCGCACTCAGCAATATTCCGGCTATATGGCGGCGGTCAGTAAATAACCGAGTCTGGACACACATTACAGTGACATTCTTCGTGATGAACGATGTATGCAGATTCCACCTAGTCGGAGAGCCTGACCACCCGATCCCGTTGGTCGCCTCTTACGACAAGCATGGGTTACTGAAGACCAATTTTAACCCGGATTTTCTCACATACCTGAAGTTGGAGATATCATCAGCAGGAGAAAATAGAGACATCCCACCATGATCAGAGAGTATTCTGTAAAATATTTCACAAAACATAAGCAGGCATTTTTAGTGTTGTTTATACATCAAAAAGAGTGCCAGAAATTATACAACTGAAAAATGATAGCTCTCAGCTTTTGTATCGTAAAATGATAATATATGTCTATCCGGTTGAAGTATAGAGGATAAATAATTCAGTACGACCACCATGACCAGAATTGCGAACGAGGGACCAGATTAAGGAGAATCGCAAGCTTGACACTGAGAAGATGAAGATAGGTGTGAAGCTTACATAGTACAACAGGGGGTTGATGCGCTTCATCCCGCTATCACATTTTCAAGATTAGACTGATGGTGACGAAAAACATTATTGACTTGTGTTCCCTTGTTCAAAACAACCTTAGCTAAGATCAGCCTTAGACACTAAAGTCAGAGTTTGATCACTTTAAAGACAACGATACGCCTGTTGCACAAAACAGCCTTGGGCAACATTAACTCAGACTCCAACCTTAGTCGTAACCTTAACTAAGGTTGAACTCTCCAGCGAAGGAGTAATGAAAGTGTCCCTAGTTACCACGGGAATTCAGCGTGTCCAGTTGACTCGTTCTGTCTCTGTACACTCCGTGCTTTCTCAAACATCTCGCAGTCTCGTTGTACAAAATAAAAGCAGCCGCCACATTCCCTTCCCAACCTTAGAGACACTAAGGTTGCGTTGGACCAACCTTAGTTTTTAACCTTAACTTAAGGTTAACCTTAGTTAAGGCTGTTTCGTGCAACGGGAGGCTAACCTTAGTAAAGGCCTAAGGTTGTAATCCTAGAGATAAGGTTGACCTTAAGAGATGAGTTTGTTTTGAACAACGGAGCACTGTTCGTCTCCACTCGCCGCCATATTTGATGATATTTTTATGCCGTTTCGGGATGCTATGACTGCTGTTTTGTACGCATGGTGACCGTTCTTGGGCGCTGTTGTGGCTGATACGCGAGTTTTGTTTCCATTTTAAACGATTAATTTTCCGTTACAGAACGTTTGTTTCCATTACAGAGTGATTTGTTCACCGTTTGTATGGTAGGCCTGTAAATGTAGGGTGCGGTTGATAAGTACTCACGGGGACAGTCTGATAATCTCTCAGTGAGTGGAACAGGTGTTTGAAATGGTTCAGTGTTAAGCGTCTTCCCTCATCAACTACCTCCGTCAGAAAAAGAAAATAAATAGATAAAAAATATTTCGATGAATGTGAACAATCCAGTTTAACCAAGCTGGAGTTGATCTTGTTTCACCTTCAATTTGACCACTTTATTGGATGAAATGCTGATATCCAAGCACTGGACCTAAGTGCGATTAGATTTAATCTTACCTTCACTTTTTGTTGACACCGTCAGGACTGATAAATTCAACACGGCACAGATGTGTAGTGTTGATTTGCAATTTAGTACTTACTGAAGGTACAGTAGAGTACACAGACAGTACAGAATGTACATTCATTATGACCTACATTAACCTTATCTGAAACTTCCGTTTCAGGTTTCTCGAGTACGTGCATATGATATATGACATACATACATACATGAATGCATGCATGCATGCATACATACATATGTGTAATCTAAGATATTCTGATTAATGTAATAATCCTGTTAAGTTGGTGTTACAAATATCAAGTTACATACAGATGATCCTGTTTGGAAATTACGGTTCATCTTTGAAGCCCATGCATCCCATGCTATGTCACATTTTATACACATCGTAAATCTGAAGAGCAATTTTCTTGTTTCTCAGCTGACTGCTAGAGGGTGGTGTGGCACCATCGGTTGGACAAAAGGGTTGGAACGAAAGTCTGAGTATTAAAATAATAAATGTCAAACGTGACGAATAATAGGGTAACGCAGAGATATATTTTCTCAGTGTGGACATTCGTGTTTCACATCAGGAAAATCAAAAACAGATGTTCTTCTGTATTGAAGTCGCATTGTTATTTTGCGTCATATTGGTATTGGAGTATTTAGTTTTTGTATCGTACATATAAAGAGTAGCAATGAGGGTAAAATAATGAGGCTTAGGCTATTCTGTAGTGTACCCATGTCTATTCCAGTTGTACCACACCAGACTGTCGAAATGTGGGTCAGACAAATCATGATCAGTGGCTCAGAGCATCAGTAGATGTTTTCGATATCAGAATATGCTGAGTCACATGTTGTGGTCGCATTATTATGATGCAAAGCTCCAGAGCAAACGGATATCCAGCCTTCACTTTCATTAGAAATACATTCCATTAATGTTGGTATATAGGACAAAATAGCTGCAAATATTGTGTGAGAGAACCACTGAAAATCTGTGATGACACCAGATGTTCGCGAAAGGGACAGACATGTCTTGCTATTGCTAATACCACAATGAACCTAAAATTATGTACAGCCCGACAACTATGTACAGTTCGAAGTACCCCGGTCATGCGACCGTGACTTGTAAACAAATTCACAATCAAGTGACCAGTGAACCGAACATCCAGAGAGAAGGAGGAGGGGGACGCTGGGAGGAGGTAGATTTTAGCCTTGTGGGTGTAGTGCACATTCGTCATCCCAAATGCACGAGTACAATGTGTGAAGCCCGTTTCTGGCCTCCCTTCTGGAATATTGGTATTGGTGTCCACTTGGCCCTACTCTCTATGTCTGCTCTGATTCATGGTGTTCTCAGAGGCCATATTTCGTTATCTATTCAAATCTCTGGAATATTGTGAAAAGTGGGGCAATAAGAAAACACTCACTATTTTCCTGTAGAGATGATATACACGTGTTATTCGTGAACAACAATTGTCCAAAATATATTATGGATCGGAAGTCCTCCTGGTAGTAACACATAAAAAAACACGGTGGCGGTTGTGTTATGAATATTTATCACAGGATTACATGAATCTTATCACAACAGATTCAGAACAGACAAAAGAAGGACTATTTTCATTTTTCCCACAACATCCAAGTATGATAACATTCAAAATCAAGGTAAGCGAGTGAGTTAATATTTAACGTCACATGGGATATTTCAGCCATATCGTGACGAGAACATGTTTGATAGAGAAATGGAAGATGTATATATTATGAAAACCTGTCTTCAAAGGTCACTATAACAACTAGAATATGACAACTGCAATTAAAACTAGTGTGGGAAGTTAAAATCTATAGGCCTATTAGGAAAAAAAAACAACAATATAAAACATGGGCTATACATCGCCAACAACTAAAGGCAGATCACCATATTTGGGACCATGGGGACTTTGCTACCTGCATGGACCCTAGTTGGATTCACAAGATCCCTTCTGCCCCTGGCGATTATGTGAAATGTTAACCAAATGAAAATGACAGGAATACTACGTTTAAAAATCCTGGTATATTTAAATTGACTTTGAAAAGTGCGTACCATCGCAGGAAGACTGGACAGTACAGCCACAGAGTTATTGATTTTAACTTCCAATCCTAAAGGGATAACAATTTCAAATCATGAACTATGGAGGATCCTTTTAATAACATCAGTTTTTATTTTGTTATTGCATCTTTTCAAAGAAATATATTTATTAAATGATTATAAGTAGATAAATATTTAAGGCTGGAAGTTAAATTTGTAACTCACATTGTTAGTGGCTGTATCCTCAGTGGAGCTTTAAAGCACTGTAAAATTATTGTCCTCCTGAGAGAGTAGGTAAGTCCCAAAACTAAACAAGTAACTCAAAACTTTTCACGTTTTCAGAATGTGTGTCTTTTTCATGTATGGCTAAATGGTGACAGCTGACACGATGGTGTAAATCCAGCAAGGGTCCACGCAGGAAGCAAATGTACAGTATGACCCCATGGGCCCTAGTATGGTGATCTACCTTCTGTTTTAGGCAATCTATAGTCTGTTTACATTGTCGTGTTATTTCTAGATAACATGTTTTAGACATAATTACGAGTTTTACATGGGTATCTGTGATACGCTAGTAGTTTTACTGTTCTTCGTCAACAGGGTTTTCATTTCTAGTTTTATTGACCTATCATATAATTCTTTATTGTTCTCGTTAACTGTATGAATGACACCTTGCCATTGTGACGTTAAATTTCATCTCACTAACTCAACTAGCACTGAACGTTAGTGGTAGCAGCACTTGCGACACTTGACCTAATTACCACATTGTGTCACTACGCTATTTACACCCATGAAGGATTTTACTACTGATGTCATTCAGTACTATTACTTTGCAGGCTTGTGTAATTCACGTCGCCAAACTATATTTATTTACTCTCTGGAAGCATTATGTATTTTCAGTGAGTGAGGGTCTATTTCTTGTGTACACTATCGCTTCATGGTTATTTATATAAAGTAAGTCTGACAATTGGCCCAGACAAACAATGACGTATTACACTAGATAATGACGATATTTTGATACCTTTTTAGCTCAGAAGTGTTTTAGTGCGTATTCCATGATGGATACTAATGAAAATTACACTTGTTTGCATTGCATAAGGAATTTGATCAATTTGACATTTGCCAGGTTACAGTTACCAGTCAGTAGACTGGATGTTCGTTTCCACATCAAAGTCACATATTGGGTATCTGGTATTTTCCTCTGTTCTATGGTATGAAGGGAATGTCATACATGAAACACTGCATACGGCGTCATTCCCAACACAAGGAAATGATTACTTATTGTCCTGATGTTGTCCTGTCAGTTCCAGACTGAACCTTGTCATGTTATGCATCTACAAGCCGGGTAGTGTTTGAAAAGTACTGAGTTTATCTATTGTTATCATTTGCTTGATCACATTATTAATAAGTTTCACCTCCATTGTTACCGTTAAAACAAACTTAAACATAAAGTCTGCATGCATCACTTGAAACCTTTTTTTCTTTACTTCACCATACTTTTGTGCTTTTTGTCTTCACACGTGCACCCCAAGCGTGTTAGAATATGATAGTTAAATGCTGACTTCAGAGACCATAAAGGCCTTAAACACCGTATGTATAACTTTGTAAGGAGGTCAGGAATTAAAGCAAATACAGCTGACACAACTTATTGACGGAATGCAGCCCATGTAAATCAATGACGTTTGATATACTTGCTTACATTGTTATCAAGCAAAGGTAATGTTATTCCGTCATTCACCACTCCTTACAAATACCAAAAAGCAATAAGCGCAGGTGTTGTGGCCAAATGTTCGTTTTTATAAACTGATACCTTAAATGTTCCCACTACAGTTAAACAAACCTAGTTCTACAGTGATCATGTTTATAAGTTATGTCATTACATATGGTGTTCTGGGCGGTATTTCTATTCTCAATGTGGCATATTTAATGACGTGGTCAAACGACATACACTTGAAGAGGATGATACTATGACCACTAATGACGATGAGTAAATCGAAAATGGAACTCAATTCTAAATGTAAAATCTGTCTGTAAGTGCACATTCTATTTGACGAGTGATATATACATTTCATTAAGGAAACAACATTCATTTGCGTTCTTATTTAAGGGCTGTTATTCATGAAGGACATAACAACGTTGTCTTATGTAAGATGTTGTCATTGACCATGCCGAAGGTCAAACAAACTGTGAGAGATCTGCAGTTCAGTTAAAACATCTCTGCCCATGTGTAGTCAATGAAATACTCGCACTGAGTTGTCATGTCCACGTTGATTTACAAGGATATAAAGTAAATGACAATTATGCCAAAGGATAAAAAGGACATATATCACAAATACAGCAGAACGTATACAGTGAAAAGAAAATAGAGGATGTAATTGCACAGCATAGAAACATATTACGAGTGATGATCTCAGTCAGGTTCTGTTCTATTTCCTCATATCCTCATATACTTGTGGTTGTCGCGCTTGGAGACCTTCATAGATAGCGGTTCCTACAAAGATAACGTCAGTAAATAATCTGGGCACTATCCATTGTTGGCATTCGTCATCTTGACATACGAAATAAGGTACCCAACCCATTGGGAATATGAACCTGTCCTCCGTTACTCCCAGTTCCCAGTAAACCAGTTTACATATTTACAGGTGGATGCTTGTAACACTTGTCAGAAACGGAAATGAAACACAATGACAGTCACAGTGGTATCTATTTTAAACCAAGAAACCTACGTTCAGTAGAACTTGAAATTGTGGATACACATTGAGAGCGTCTTATACTCACCCCGCGTGGATGAACCATTGGCAGTTTCAAAATCATTTAGTTCTGTGTATGTCAGTTTGTCAGCCTCCATTTCATGAACTCCAGAATAAGCACCTATTTAAAAAAGTCTAATGAAATACACAAATATGTAATAACATGTCATGTCCTTATTTGTCTCAGTAACATATTGTACATTGAATTATCTGGTACACTAAAACTGTTTTGCAGCACTGCAAATGATATCACTGTGAATGTGCCTGCTTTAAATCTATCTCTGTATTTGAATGGAAACCTTTTTTTTACTGCAGGCAATTAGGCATTTTGTTTACTTCAGAATCAAGGTTTTAGTTTAAGGTCCCATGAAAAATCAAATCATGATTTAAGGACACATTGCCATTATATTAAAGAATTACGGACTAGAATAGGTGTCTTTGATCGTAGTCAAGGGGCCATCCACTGGTGGTCCATGTTTACCACTCTGTAAGGCAGATTGACACATTGAAGAAGAATTAATATTAACAATTTTGACATAAACAATGACTTTTATGTGTCATTTTTTAACTATAAGCAAGAAAAATCATAACAAATAATTAAACTGTGCTACCAATTACAGTTTCAAAGCTACTGGTGGAACCCAGCAATGAATAAACATGTTACAGAATACTAACTGGTGGTTTTGATATTTCAAGCAACACCAACCTGTTCCAGCACTGCATCGCATTGTAGGCCCATGCCTGTTTCACCATCAGCATCATCAACATTTCTCACAGGCAAACCTGAAACAACAGAGGTATTCAGAGAGAGGCTGATCCCAGCTCCAGCTCGGAAACTGTATCACAGTTCGAAAGGTAAAGTCTGCGAAACAGATCCTTTTTACCAGAAGCGTATATTTCTTGGTACAGTGTTATCATTCATTCTGCATATATCAACACCTCTAATTAAAACTGTTAGATCAAAAGTGTGATAGATGTGAATAATGCACAATGGCATTTAGTTTTCAGTCTTCCGTTTAATGCTGAATTTTGACCGACTGGAAAAGTCAAGTTTATATACTTGCTCCATTATATTGTCTTTCGGGCTAACACGTAACCTTACAAAATATATGTATTCATAGTGATATAGTCACCTGAACCTTTGCTGAGACTTCTGCTGTACAGAAAGACGACAACAATCACAATCAGTATCAGTATCACAATAACAGTTCCCATTCCGGCAGCGATGGTGGGGATGATGCTTGGGGCCTCTCGTGATGACACTGACACACCAGTAAGAAAAGAAAGTAAGTCCATTTTTTTCAACATTCAAGTATGTGTTGCAGAAATTATCCAAACCCATTATTTAATAACACCTATTCACCTTGAACTTATTCCATTTAAGACAGTATGTTTTCGCCATGAATTCATCTGACTGGAGCTATGAAACGGTCTATGAATGTGAAATAATAATGTGTTAATACTTAGATCCAGTTGTAAGTCCCAGCACATGTGCCCCACTATTAACTGCCCCCACCTCTCTCCTGTCTTTAATCTGTCTCCTGCCTAACCTCGAGTCAGTCCAACCCACCATCTTTTGTCACGCTGAAGAACATCGAGGTGCTGCCCACACGGTTCTGCACGACAACACGATAAATGCCGTAGTCATCCTCACTGTTGATGTACACTCTCAGTACAGACTGGAGACCTTCAGTGAGGACCACATGGCGTTCTGTACCAACAACAACTGGTACTGGGGTCATCTCCTGATAATGGAACCAGGTGAAGTTAGGCACTGGGCTGGCTATGACATTAGCTACAAGTGACACAGTTGTCTTGAGTTGTGCCGTTACCATGCTGTTTGTTTGTTTGCTGGCGTCATGACGTGGCAAACCTGCAATAATCAATAACAAGCGGTTCAAACCCCACGGCATTCTCGAAATGTTCGTAGTCGTACGAATTCTTAAGTTTGATCGCAGCCAATGTGTTATGAATGGGCTAATGAAGTTCGTAGGGCTACGCTCTTTTCCAGAATAGCCAGGCTAGTAAGTTTATGAAAATAGTCCTTGTACGACTGTTACACACTTTTCCATGAACGTCTGAACTTGTTTGAAGGGATTTCGTTATTTATATCATTCTGTTAGTGTCTCGAAACTTCTACACCCATTACAAAGAAAATCATTCCACAACGGTTGATTATAATGTAATCATATATAATAGTTAGGGATATATGCAAAATTTGAAATTTTGAATAATGATCTGTTTATTCATTGAGTCACTAATGAAATGTCAATGACAAAAATACCAATATCGTTAACTTGTTTTGTCCAGTATAATAGTTGTTTGCCCATGGATGCTGTATATGAAGAATATATGAATGAATAATGCGTGATGTATATTACGTCTGTTGTTAACTGTGTAGCAACAACGAGTAGATGTGTGTGAAGTCATGTCGAAGTAAAGCACTACTTACTTTTCATAGCTGGAATATCGTTAAGTGCAATGTAAACTTTAAATGTTAAAACTAATGTCTAGAAATACAAAATACATTCAACAGCGATACCATACTCGAAATTCTACTTACAAGCAACGTTTAACTGTCGGACAGTAGATGCCTGTGTGTTTGTTCGGATGTTCTCAGCTGTGCACCGAAACCTGTTGTGGAGACAGTGGGACGTAGTTGTGAAGGTGAGGTTATTTGTACATCCTGATGCCAGTTCTGTCTCATTGTCTATGTTCTCTATTGTCATCCTAGCTCTGGGATTACTCTCCACGGTGCATGTAACAGTAACTGAGGTGTTCCCCTCAATGTCTTCCTTGTCAAACGTCAACAGCGGGGACTCAAAATCTGCAAGTATAACTTTTGTTTACGTGGATGGATGATGTTCAGGTACAAAACCAATCAAATGCCACATGGAAATATTGAGACTGTTCTAGAAGCATGTATACATTGCTTGTGTCTGGTACCATGTGTCCTAAGATAATATTACGAGTTTATTGAAAAATTTCGAATTGACCTTTTATGTGTATTCAGTCGATGTATATTTTGGAATATTTGGGAAGGGGGTTCAATACCCATCTAGGATTTTAACCCATAACATCAGATACTGTCTCAACCAAACGTATAAAACCCTAGGGATAGAGAGAAGTACAATTCCAAATTCCACACTACTTTCCTTGTCAATTATTTGACATTACTGACATCCCACTCCATATCGCTTCTTGGTTAATCAGTTTCGTAGATAATATACCTAGTTATGAACTCATCGGTTTTTATACTGCAGTGTTTTACAATGTATCCCAAATCACCTCACGATATAAGCAGAGGGTTGACAGTCCTACATGTGCAGAAGTTCACTTTTTTAGATTTTTTGCAACACGAGATGAAGCACCGATTAATTCATGACGGGTGTTATTTTATGTGTGGATTAGTGCATACAGCATGGCAAGGATATTTATAGATGTGAAGGTTCTGCAATTTCAGTATATACAGGCAATGCGAGCAACATAAGTTGCATCACTGTTTGAGCTGGGTAGAGAGTTGCTTGCTCTACAGATGTAATTCAACCCCTTGTTAGATCTCGGGATGGAGGTCAAGTTGAGCTGCACTGGTGAGGACCCGGATGATGAGACCGTCTGACCTCCAGGAGTGATCCACTGGATTATCCCTACAGGGTTACCTCTGTCTGATGTCAGGCATGTACACCTGCCTGTCTGACCTAGGACTATCCACGAGGGACAGTTGTGTGCAGGGGGCGCCGGGTGCCCTGTAAATGAAACAACAACACCTTCTCTGACCATGCAGGATTGTATCGGACAGATATACTACATGCACAGTTAACTGTCTGACCCAGGTCTATCCGTGAGGAACAGTTACGTGTAGGTGGTGCTAGGCACCCTGTAAATCAAACAACACCTTCATTGACCATGCAGGATTGTATCGAACAGATATACTACATGTACAGTTGACTGTCTGACCCGGGACTATCCATGTGAAAGTTTATTTCTGACGTGTCACTTTACTGCACTTGGCACACATATCAAGGCAGTGCAATTACGCTTCAGTAGCTAATATTATAGATCTTTGACAACTGAAATAAGTGTATACTCCACCTCCCTCTCTTCACTACACACAGAAGTATACCTACAGTGCACAGTCACTGTCAGAGCCTGACTATCAGCTGTAGCCCCAGTAGCTGTGTTCCTGGCTGTACATTTGTACTCTCCATCCTGGCCCCTTTTGAAGCTGCCCACAGAAAGGTCTCTGTTGCCAGACACTTGCTGTGTCCCCTTACTCCACGCGTAGCTACAGTCAGGGTTGCAGACAGCGGAACATCTGGCAGTCAGAGTCATAGTCACATCCTCTACCACAGCCACCGGAGAGGTACTGTCTATAGTCACATTGAATGGTCCATCTGAAATCCAACAGAACATGTGTCACACAGAGACACAGTTACACCCTCTAACAACGCCACCGGGGGGTACTGTCTACAGTCACATTGTTGAATGGTCCATCTGAAACAACAGACGATATGGCACTGAGAGTCACACTGCTTTGAATTTTGTGATGATTAAGCATTGTTTTATAGAGTTACATCACTAAAAACTTCCAGTTTGCGAGGCGTGTGTTCTTGGTAAGTGAATTCAGAGGAGTTAGTTTGCCCCTTGTCGAGCTCAGCATGCTTCTCTGGTTAAGTAAATCAAAAGCTATAATGTCTACAACCCACAATCCTGAATTTTGTCATCGTTAATAATGAACAATGCCTGTTTAGATGTCCCTTCGTTTTCTTTGATATTGAGCAGGTTGATGCAGTTCACAAAGCTGATCTGGCCCTTTATGCACATCCCTACATATACAAAGTATCACAGTAGTTCGTCCTGCAAACGGTCGTACACCTTGTGTGTATCGAGCAATGCACAAATGCGACATCTGTTAGTTAGGCCGCTGGCTCACTACGGCCTCCTGTCTTCTCCAACACCGTTGTAGGTAACACCATTAACTAATCAAAGAACACATAAGTGAATGTTACAAGTAGTAATGCCGGTAGCTGGTTTACGAACAGCGGTGATGCTTACTTACAGTAGACTGTGAGTCTGACTTCGTTGCTGGTTTGTGAACTTTGACATGTCCATGTCCCTCCGTCTGCCCAACTGACACTGGTTATATCCATGTGATACACCCCAGTCTGTCCACAAGAGCAGCTGTAACCCGGATCAGCTGAATGCCGTTGACATCGGTCGAGCCTGACTGTACAAACAGGTCTATCATCCCTCTGGAATATCAAGAGTTGTCTTGTTGCTGGCACTGTTCCAGTGCAGACAAACTGGAACCTCTGACCCAGTGTGGCGGACGTTGATGACCCAGTCAGTGTAATCCCTTAAATATTAATAACACATCAACTACAAACACACGATGCCGGTCGGATTACTGGTAATTCCTGAAACTGAACATGACCTACAATTAGGCCATGCCTTAGAAAGCTGGCAGATTTAAGAAAGGTTATGTTTGGGATACATACTTACCCACGTCCAAGGATGTGTCTTAGAACGATTTACTTACTTAGCGATATCTTAAACGCAACATATGAACTACCTCAGATATATTTGTACGTGGAAACGATGTGTCGACAAACACAGGAGACCAATTCTATCTCGGATTATAGCATACCTGAAGTTGAAGGTATCATCAACAGGAGAATATACAGACATCCCTCCATGTTCAGAGAGTTTTCTGTAAAATATTTCACAAAACATAATTACGCATTTGTAATTGTTCTATTTATCTACCTGAAAGAGTGACACAAAACAAATGAAACGTGACAACACTCTTTCATGTCCTAAAATGTAAACTTATGTAGTTTTTCCTTGCGAATCATAATACATATTTAAGTATATGGAAGAAATGATTCATTACGGTTAGCACCTCAATAATTACTTGATGATTACACGGATGCACTGTGTTCTACTCAGCTTTCGGAGTAACATTTCGGAGGATGTGACAGTGACAGGCCACAGAAATACACATTGTAAGGTTTCGGGAAAGATCGTTTGAATCCTTGAACCAAACTGAAAGTTACACCAAAAGTGTTTATTGCTTTTGGTCTAGTTTCAGCCCAGTCACTTCTGCAACTGAACAAGGCAACTCCACAAGACTGTAATGATATATGCATGTACGCACAATGTAGATGTACAAAGTACCCATATTAGTAAACCGACAATATTTCATCAATAGAAAATACTATAAGCACACAGAGAATGATAATGTTCAACATTGTTTCTAAATGTAGACTGAAATCCTCAGTGAGTGGAACAGGTGTTTATAATGGTTCACTGTTCAGCGTGAACCGTAGTGCAGTCATCAACTACCTGCGTCAGCAATATAATTGGACTAATATGAACATTTCAGCTAAACAGTTTATCAAATTTGAGTTGATGCTGTTTCAGCGTAGATTTAACTGGTATTCGAATAAAGACAAGATACAATCACTGAAAAGAATTTTAAGTCGTATTTGTCGCATAGCTGAATAGTCTTTACGCTTAACGAAAATTGTTATGGTTTACTGTGTGTTGTATCTGTATCTGTTGTATAAGTCTTTTACAGTAATGATTTATAGTTTAAGTGATAATTTCTGAAAACTAAAGCTGAACCCCTTTTCCAAACAGACTGGCGTTCGTACTGTTCCCTCAGCAAATGCAATATCAGCTGCTAAAAGCAGTATGTTTTATAACCATGTGGTTAGGGTAAACCACGTTACTGGATGAAACGCAGATATGGTAGCACTGGAATTAAGTATCGCTAGTATTATTCTTACCTTTACTTCTTGCTGATATCCTCACAACTGCTAACCTCAACTTTGCAAAGATGTGTAGTGTTGATTTACAGTTTAGTACTTACTAACCAAACAGTAAAGAGCACATGCATGGTACAGAATGTGCTTTCACTTTGACCTACACTTCCCTTATCTCAAACACCATGAGCAGGTAGTGTGTGTTCTTTCTACGTGTCAGATTCAGTTGTTGCTCATATACATTAGGAAGTATTGCACAGTATGAGGGTTGTGTAGAACGTTTTTAATGACTGGAACCAAAGATTTAATGTCATAAACAAAATAATGTAACATTTGATTTCACGACACTAGAATGTGGACTTATATTTCCGTTAAACTCTTTTCATTTCCACATTTTCGACATATGATTACAAGTCATATAAGTCAACTATAAGTCCTACTTCCTTGCTGGAAGAGTTACATGAATGTGATCTCTCTCTCTCTCTCTCTCTCTCTCTCTCTCTCTCTCTCTCTCTCTCTCTCTCACCGACTCTTTGAGTGCTGTAACAAAACCTGCTGTACAGTGCATTGTCCTTCGCACTTAAAAGAACCCATGAATTCGTTGGCATATGACGAGATGGTTGCTACATGTGTACGTGCGGGTATAGCAACGTGCAGTAAACTTGGACAAAGTACTGTGACCATGAGTCCACTCAGCTGTGAAAACTTCCCAATAGAGCATTACATCGCACCAACAAACACACTGTGTTTCTGGTGTCAGTTGTGTATATGGCAAAACAAACATAGTAACAGTGTTGTACCACTGCACAAGAGCTTGTGATAACATTCAAAGGTGATAACATACAGATTCAGATTCATTTCATTAAGTATTTATTATGATATATGGCACGAGTAAATGGACAATTACATGCACGTGGTGCTGTGACATTATCTGCATTGAGAACAGGCTTTACAAACTGCAATAGATCAATATCAATTCTACATCAATATTGTTAGAATGTATCATACGGGACAATATTTGTCTATCATTTACAGGTGCTGATATATGCTTACGTCGTAAATCTGAATACTTGGTAGACACGAATATTACATGAAATTCACTTTCAATAGTATCTGTATTACAATTTTTAACGTTATCGTAAAACAAAGCTCTATTGGATTTAAATATTTAATTCTAAAATCACCAAAACAAAGAAGTTTACACAATGGTTGTATCAACGTTTTATCTTGTAGATGTATAGTACATTTAACTCTCTAACGACGCTAACAAGGATTCATGGGGGTATTAGTTGACGACGTTGCTTAAAGGCGCGAAGCCACGCAATATTCTGGCCGATATCATATATGCATAGGCACCAATTTTAACTTCCTATCGATGTAATAAAAGACGTATTACCCCTTAGGACGTACCTGAAATGGATAGATAATTGAAACTTCGCGGTGGACAACTTCCAAACAGAGAACATTTTATGTATGAGGAATGTAAAGAATTGCTTTATATATGTTTTACATATCAGATTAAAGTGGATGAACTCAATGTATTTTGGAACGTGTGCACATCACTAAAGACAAGCACAGGTATAGATAGCGTGATCCACATTAACTCGATCATATGTGCTCAGTTGTATCCGTTATTAGTCATACAGAGATAGATGGCATGATTTACGTGTGATCTTGATAGCATGATCTGCTCATACCCTTATCTAGAAGATATTCTACCCAATTGTGGAGATAACATCAACAACTACCTATGCAGATATACACGGCAAAATGTACGTCTGATTGTGCTAAGCATATTATACAAACTTCGGATATTTCGAATACTTTATGGAATGATGACCCGAATGTATAAAGCTTGTCATTTGTAGATGTTGAAAAAACACTATATGTTGTTGCTCCATGATGTCTACATATGTATTTTTTTGCATATGCTTGAAATTCGGAAGGGTTTCATCTATCTTGGGGGTGTGTATGACTTGCTTGACAACAATTTATTATTAATTCTTCCATTGAATCCAAGCAAAATGTTTCCAAAAATGAATTCAATATTGCCTTCAGCTAGCGTGTTAAGCCATCTGGTCAAGTCACTCCATATTATGTCAACATATTCACATTCGCTGAACGGCTGAACAGTTGGTTCTGGCTCTTTGGAACAATAGGTACAGAAAACAGTTTCTTCTTGTAGATGTGATATTACATAGTATGGTTCAGTTGATCTAGAACTAACTTCAAGTCACCATTTCATAGTTTTATCATTCTGTAACTGTTGAATATGTTTCTTGATTGTACTAAAACATATTGCTGAATTATTAGATGCACAAATGTCCATAATAGTATGTATTTGTCAGTATAATGATGTATCTTATGACCTTTTCACTCTTGTGAAAAGTATTCGAGTATTTCCAGTATTCGAGTTGAATGGTATTTCTAATGGAGTGTTGAACCCGTGAAGATCCTGGCACTGGTGTTCACCAACCCATGCTTGTCGTTAAAGGAGAGATTAACGGGATCTGGAGGTCAGGCTCGCTGACTTGGTTGTCAGCAAATCGCAGCTGCGTAGATTGATGCTCATGCTCTTGATCACTAGATTGCCTTGTCAAGGGAGGTACACTGAGAGCCTAGCGATAGCTGTATGGATAATTGGGGTCTGTTAGATAGTAGAGGTAATTGGCGGGTTTAACGGGACTGAACGGTTGATTGAGGCTTACTCGCTGGGAGATTAAATATGGCGGATGTGGAGAAGCCTACTGTGGGCATATTGCTGGGTTGTTTATATTTTGTGTAGTATGTCAGAGTTTTGTAAGAATTCGTTAGTTTCACTAGCTGTGCGTATGCGGAGAGCGTGTTAAAAGTATTTACTGGCTAACTTCCGCTTTGGGCGGGCTAATTTTAGGACTTGATATTGTACTGAGTTTAGTTTCTGAATGTTGGCGCGGAGTGGGGAGGAGGAGGAGGAGAGTGAGTGGAGGACCGGAGTGGCGTAGTCCAGCCTCGACAAAATCAGAGTTTTATATATGTTGAGTAGTGTGTGTTTGTCGGCACCCCAAATAGTGCCGCTGGTGGCTCTCATTAAGTTGAGATCTTTTTGACAGGAGTTGACCAGGTTATGAATGTTGGGTGTCCACCACTTTTGGGCCCAATTTTGAATATGGTTTAGAATAGAAAATGGCCATAGTGTATTGTTTTTGTGCATGGGCTACTTTGACGTCTTGCTCCAAATGCAAATTGTGATCTAAACATTGTCCGTTTGGAGTAAAACTATTCCGGTCCTACGTGATAAGATTTTTGGAATAGATAAGATGTTTGAGCCTGTTGTTTATGGAATAGATAAGATGTTTGAGCCTGTTGTTTACTATTGCTTCTAGAGTTTTACATAGGTGTGAGATGAGAGAAATGGGGCGGTAGGAGTCAGGCTCATGGCTGGGCATCCCCGGGATGAGGATTAGCACCACCCTAGCTGTTTTCCAAGTGTCTGGGATAGATCCTGTGGTCCAGATTGTGTTAAAGAGTGTGAGTGTTATGTGGTGTATGTGGTCGTATAAGTATATGAGTGTATCTGGACCACGGGCTGAGGCTGTTTCTGTTTGTTTTTGAGTGCAGATTTTAGCTCATGTATGTTTATGTTTTTGTTTATGGGGAGTTCAATGTGGGGTGGTTGTTTTGTGTATGTTGTTCTTAATAGTGTCTTGGAAGGCGGGTGGGTAATTGGTGGAGCTACTGGTGGTCGAAAAGTGGGCAGCAAACTTGTTTGCCTTAGATTTGTTTGTGGGTAGGTCCGGAAAGGTAGGTGAAATAGTTTTTTGTTAAAAGAATACACTTTATGGCTTTACATTTGTTCCACATAAGTCGTGAGTTTTGTTTGGAGAGCCTGAGGGTGAAGTAAAATGTTTCCAATGATTGGAATTTTCTGCCCTGATTAAACCTTTAGTTTGATTTCTTAGTTTCCTTGCCAAAGTCAATTTCGAACGGTCCCTTTTAGATTGGGTGAGGGCCTTTTTCCTTGCCTTTCTGACGTTGATTATGTCATAGCTCCACCAAGGGACTGTTTTTTTGTGTGTGTAACCCCCTGGATGCCGAGTTTATTTTTTCAGGCGCACATTTTCATAAGGTTTGAAAAGTGAACGTTGTGACAGATTTGCGCTCGCGTGGTCCTGGATCTGCGTACGGCTATGAAATTGCTCAGACATGTAGAATATTTAATTTCCTATCTGTTGGTATAAATATAATTGCGGCTACCTCAGGGGTTTGAGAAATAGACACTGCTAAAAGTTGTCCAAAACTTTTGTGTGTGTTCAAAACCAGTAAATTTCTCAGTTTTTTATCGTGCACCAATAAAAGCACTCTGCTACGATTGTTTTAATTTCGCATCTTTACGGAAAGTGTGAGCGAAGAAAATAAAGCTTGATATCTGAACGACATAAGTGTATATGAAATGGATGTATGTGCTAATGCATAACGTCATACTCACAAAATTAATAATGACCCGCAACAAATGTCAAAGATCGATTTTCTACTATGACCTCAAACGTCGATAGAGAGGTCATGCACGTATAAAGATAAGGGGGTATAACTCCGCTATGGTTTACATTAGGTCAATGTAACTCCGATCACATGGAGAGAATTTGCTGTGGATGTGGACAGTATATTTTCGTGATGTTTTGTTCAAAGTGAACCAAACTATTCCAATGCAATTTTCCCCAATGTGAGAGAATACCTTTTGGTAGTTTCACAATTTGTAAGAAAAGATGCAAATGTACTACATCAAAAAGCAGGCAAAAGCGATTTGGATGTCCCTATCCGATACATATTTTAGTTCTTAGATGCCCATATTCTCCTGTTTGTGTATATGTATTTTTATTAATTTTCCATCATTATTAACGGAGTAACAGCCACATTTTCAAACGTAATGAAATAACTGAAAATAATGCGATATTTTAGTTGACTTCACGGCATGTTTTGTGCATTTTGTGACGTCGGAAAAAGACTACTCTGGTGGCTGATTGGTATATTTCTAACCTAATTTCTACTCAGTGTGTAAAAGATCTCGGCTTCTGTGTCAGAATTCAACACTTTTTAGCCAAAATATAAAATGAATGGTTTTATCACTGAAATAGTGTCCTGAATATATCAACAATTTCACGGTTTTACTACGTATCTTATTGTGAGCAACACGCGCACCTGCCTAGCATCAATTTAGCGTAAATGAAAATTTCACAACACCTGAAATGAATTTATTTTGGGTTAAATACGGTAGAGCTTGCCTACTGCAGCGAAGGTGTTTTGCACGTGAGATTTGTGCTGAAGCCACGTGACGAAGGTGACGTGGTGAGATTGAACATGAGTTGAGTCATTCGAGGTCTTCGCACAACACGGCGAGCAGCTTTCTTAAATCTACACTCTGCTATGAATCAGCGTACGGTTTCACCTTCACAGCATTCGGAGGACTCTGATGCATCCAAGACGAATCAGCAGAAGGAATCCATAGAAGGTTATGAAACTTTTCAATTATTTAAAGATTACATGGATTGCAAACTAAAGACATTTAAACGTGACATTATTGAAGAGAGTGAAGAAAGATCATTCGCAGCGTTCAAAAGGGCTCGTAGAGATTCAGAAATTCCAAGTTTTCGGTTTAAAGGCAACCAACTTCAGTATAAATTTAATGCTGGTTGTTTGGACAAGATTGACACAGCTTTCAGATACATTAAGAGTAGCAGGTATTCTGATTGTGTGGGGATTCTCCAAGATCTTTCCTCAGACATTTCCAGGAGGAATAAGCATATCCGTTTAGCGGATAGGTCACCATCTGGTTGGGCTGTTGTGGCTGAACTAGAGGGAGATGATATTGCCTCTGGATCCGAGGAAGAACGTAGATTCGAGAAAGCGGAGAACAAAGCCCTGCGCAAAAGACGTGCGTCGTCATTCCGGACCAGAGGGAGACCCAACTATGTTGCACCCAGTGCTACTGTGTCTTCTGCTAGCATGGTTGATACTTCTAGGGAAACTACAAGTAGTATAGGGAATAGGGGTTCTGGCTCACTTTCAAGAAATGTCTCTACAAAGCCTTATTTAATAAATAAGGCTTTGGTTGGGTCATTAGCTCTTGCTACTATTACCCCTACTACAAAAAAGTTGGCGGTAATTACTGTGCCTTGGTAGGAGGTAACACTGTGCCGTACGGTACGATCAATAATTCTTCTCTTACAAACCCCCTACCCGGCCCATCCCTCAAGTAGTACAAGTTAGGTTCGTCGGCTTTCATATCCACTTTATCTATGTTGTAAGTTTTGACTGACCATATAGGATCGGTGGCTCGCTTACGGCTATCGCCCTCGTGTTCCCCCGGCTGGTATAGATACCTCACTAGGGCCCTATCTGGTATCTGTTTCTCCTTCCCACGCAATGGAGCGGCCGACTCTGCAACTATTGATTTTAGTTTGATAGCGTCTGCCGGTTTCTTACCGGTGAGACGGGTGACTTCATGGTTGATTGCCGACACCACCTTGGGTAACCTCGTGACCCATTCAGTCGATCGTTTTCCAGGGGTGGTCATCTCCCTAGCATATTGATAGCCGAACAAGCGCTCAGCCAAAGTCCTATTAAATCTCTCAACTATGGCTTGGCTGCGATGGGCTCCGGCCGTGCCACGCCTGACCTTTGTATCGTGTTTGGCTAGCAGTTGTGACACGGCACCCATGAACTCCCGTCCGGGGTCAACTTGCAGCTCTGTTGGCCACGTCAGTGGGCTGCGTTGGTATATGCTTTCAAATCCTCTGGCTACCTGGGTCGAATCTTTCGTGGTCAAGGGTTCGGCTTCCTTGTAACGACTGGCTACGTCCACTACGGTTAAGGCATACTTGTACCTCTTATCGTGGGGTAGGAACAGTAGGTCTGCCTGGTGAACGCTATTAGGTATGTTAATACCGAACCTCCTTCTAGGCACGTAGCGTGGTGCCGGCAAATAGATCTGCCACAGGGCTTGTTTTTCAAGCCACGCTTTGGCTTCCTCCGGGGGTACTCGCGCTATTTTAGCTAGCTTATCTACTGCGCTAGCTCCTTTCCAGTACCCACGCGGGCTGTAGTAAATAGCCTCAAATTTTTTCATGTCCATACGCGTATGTGTTTATTCCATCAATAGCTATCCAACGTTTCGTGTCCATAGGCGATAGGGACGTCTTGTTTATAGTCAGTCCGTATATCTTATGCCCATCACTTCTAAGTGTGTTCATTTTATGTCTAAAGGTACGGGTCTTGAACAGGGCTTCCTTGAATCTGGCGTGTTTGATGTGTTGTTTCACCACATACTTCTTAACCCCCTTAGCCTTCCGGATCTCACTATTGTCGGCTTTCAGTATGGAGTACATCTTAGGTCTCAAACCTATGTACTCGGCTATGGGCGTGCCAGCACACTCGTCCTTCATCTTACCTAGGACCTTTTTATTTACCGTGCTGTGTAGGGCATGGGTCTTAGGGTAGTCGCTGGTGTCGTATAAATCGAGGTGTTTTTTCATGTCCTCGTACACGTCCTCGATTCGAATCTCCATCAGCAGGGAATCCGTGTCAGTGTACAGCACTTCACACCTGTCGCCGTACTGTTTCTTGAGCTCGTTGTAGTAAAAGTCGTACATCAGGTGTTTGGATAAATCGAGGATGCTCATCCCCACGTAAACAGGCCGGTTGAATTTTATGTGACTTTTCTTCATGTGTAGGGCAACCAGGTTGTCTGTGAATATCTTACTACGGTTGAATGCCGGACTGGCTATCAATCTCCTGAGCTTGTCTTCCTCACTCGACCGAACCAGCTTCACGGTCACGCGTTTCCTCAGGTTCTCCATAGTCTTACCAAACACCGAGTTGTTCATGAGTTTGTAGAGATTTTTCTCAAAATCACTGGTGGCTTTTTTTCGTAGGTCTGTGTTCATTCTGATGTAGGGTTCCATCCATGGACTCTGGTCGAACATGAGCACCCTGTGTATTTTGGTCAGCCTCATACCCAACGACAGGTACAGCTGTAGGTTGCGATAGTGAATGATGTACTTGGTCTTATTCATTAAGTTAGGCACGAGTTTTTCAACGTCTGTCACACGCCCACCTGACAAGTTATGTTGGTACTCAGACATCCAGTCTGGGTTAACCCTCATACGTTCGGGGGCCAGGGGGTAGCTGTTGTGCGATGTGTGTAATTCCTTGGGATACTCTAAGTCAACCTCGAGGATATAACCTTTGTTCGAATCTGGTGCAACCCCCATAACATCAACGTGGGCTACCCATTCGAATCCCCTTGTAGGTAGATACTGACTCATGGCCCAGCCGTACAGGTTGTTTGCGTCGAGGTAGAGAATGTGATTGGTTGGTTTGTTAGGATCGTAACCTTTCACGTATTGATTATTTGCTTTCGCGTATCGTTTGGATGCCATGGAAATCCCACCTCGCAAACCTTTCTCAATGAATAGGTGCATGTAGTAATCTGTGAGCAATTCCAAATTAACTCCGGTCTTTTTAAGCAAGGCGTCCCACGACAGACCTGGGCTGGTGTAATACCATGCGGGGTCGAGTTTATACTGCTTGAAACATGTCCGCCTAAACGTTTCAAACACGTCGGCTAACAGCAGTACATCTGTCCTCAAGTACAGGTCGTGATAATCACCCAGGTTCTTACAACCCAGTTTATTCCATACGTTAGTCGCGTGCGAGTAATCATCTCGTGAGACGGACGCCTTATTCAGCTTGCTATAAAAGCAGTCAATAGGGGGTAGTCTGGTCTCGGTGAACTTAGCCCAACTATCTATGTACTCATAGGGGTACACACCCTTCCTCATAAGCAGGGGTCTAGTCTCGGCGTCTGTGTATCGATCGGTGATAGGGAAGGTATTGTTGGCCTTGACCAGACTGTCGAGTGACGACAGGAGGAACTGAAACGAGTCAATGAACCTAAGTCCGTTTAAGCTGAAGGAGATGTATCTCTCCATGTTGTTGGGGATGCACGTTATATTACCATCGATTTTCGCGATGGCCTGCATGATCAAGTGTGAGTCGTACCCTCTCAAGTTGTGAAAGACAACGGGGATGTTTATTGTCTTAGGGTTGATTTTAAGCTTGAGGTTGCACGTGTTGTGAGCGGCGCCTCTATACTTACCAGTTATGTGACAGTGATCTCTCACCGAATCACCGTTAAGTGGTGATTCACACACGTGACAGTTAGTGCTACTAGCGTGGGCTAGCCTGTCGACTCGGGTCAGACGCATGGGAGCGATTTTATACAATGCATTCCTAATAATTTTTTCTTCCTCCTGCAAACACTTTAGAAACCTTTCAGCCGCGTCAGGCCCCCTATACACTACCGGAGCTTTCGTTTCCCCGTCACAACGGACGACAATGTATCCAAACGAACAGGCTTTATGCTCTTGTGTTTTGTGGGTAAAGGTACCGGCGGCACCACTGGGGGTATTCCCCACAACTAAGGCTTCGAAGTCGGCATATATAATATAAGGCACAGACATTTGGTTCTTGTGGTTATTGAATTTTAGGATATTGTCACCTTCCTTAGGCATGTCGACTCGTATGGCCGTCTGCCCCACACCTTGACAATCATCCCGGTGGGATTCTAATAAATCAGCTCGGGTGAAGCCATGTAGACATCGTTCACAGAAGTGGGTCTTTCCTTTGTATGCTGATTGGTCATACAACAGCTTGCTAAAGTGTTTTATCCACGTGTAGTGATACTTTTCACCTCGTTGGATCATGAATATATTGATAACTTGGCGATCCTTCACCGGGCTGACCCTGTGTACTATTGTTGTGTTACCTTCGTGCCCAAAGACATTTATAGCCAGATTATTCTGTTTTTCTACTTTAGTGATCTGGGATATTGGGGTGGGTTCATCTATACCATCCCAGTTGAGCCCATCGTCTTGGGGATAGCTAGAAAGCCTATCTGAATTCTTGCCAGCTGGAAATAAGGCTGACCTGATAGCTAACCTCAGGCAATCGTTTCCTCTATTCTTAACGTTTACTATGGCATGTTTGTTTCTATAGTAGGGAGGCAAGGCTAGGTATGACCCGCCTCTGAACGGCACGTAGTTAGCTATGTCTAGATAGACATTATCGATTTTATCTACAACCCACCCGGACCCCAAGTGTGTGTAGCGTTCTAGGTATTCTCGTATCTGCTGAAAACTGGTATCGATTGATGTATCAATGGTCTCTGTATGTGTGGCGACCTCTTGTTGACCTCGGAAGTAAGGCTGAACATACTCAGTGGTACTCCCAACCTGCTTATCGAGCGACATTTTCACTGTGATCTGAAACTTGATACTTCCTAGATTATTTAGTTCCTGGTTGACCTTATCAGCTATCAGAGGCTTGATATCTGTAATGTAATAGCTCTATTCTGTCGTAATAATTCTAAAAGCTGTGGTTTCCTCATACGGGAATACCCGCCTAAACCCAAATCGTGTGCCTCGGCTTTCAGTTGTTTTACAGTGGGACGTGCTACGGGGGCATGTGATAACAATGCGGTTAACCCGGCTCTCCCCAGGTTTGAATAACCCGTGTATCCAAGCTGTTTTGCTTGAGCTTTTAATTGTTTTACTGTAGGAGGGGCTTCTAAACCTAGTAATCTCAACAATGCTGACTTCCGCATTCTAGAATACCCGATCACACCTCTCTGTTTTGCGACCCGCTTGAGCTCGCTTACAGTAGACATCGTGTTTACACCTAAGAGAACCAATGTCTAATTGGTTCACAGTAAGGGGAGGTAACCCTTAAGTGGCTATCTTGAGCAGTCGCCTACGTTCTTTTATGTAGCCTTTTTTATTCTCGTAGATGAGTTGATGTCTGACTACGTTCGCTCCGTGAGCTTTACATAGACAGTAGTGTCCTTTAACCCCGATACCACACACAGAACACGTGTAGTTAGGACTTCCCATATGGAAACAACAGAACCCCTGATTCCTGCATTTCCTACCGCAGGCCTCGGTCTTCCCCATAAGTATATATTCGCATCGGTATGGAGCGGGTCTCATGTTTACTTATATAGGTATTTTAATTTAATTGCTTCGCAACCAACGCAGTAGCTGCTATACCCAACACTATGAAGCCCAGTTCGCGATTCATTTGTCCCTTGGATGGTGTGTAGTACTGAGCGAGTGTGGGTTTATTGAGCGGTTCCAATTGTTTACCAGTTAGTAGATAGTATTCTTTCATTGCTTCATCGACATCGTTGAATGTTTTAATGGCATGGTTTTCACGCTTGAGTTGTTCGTTAATAAAATCGATCCTCTGGAGGCGTTTTTTAGCGTAATCGGCCTGTGCTCTTTGTAATTTCTCAGTAGCGAGATCGTGCCGCTTCCTTTCTTCCTGTATTTCAGCCGCGTGATCATCTCGTAGTTTCGAGAAGAGGAAATTACTCCCGGAAAATGCCAGAGCATTCACTAACGCCCCACCGACCATCATAGCTATCGTGGCCATCCCTATATTTATTTCATTATATTATCAGGTATTATTCCTTGTTTTACTAGGATGTCTTTTGTGGCCATCGCCATACCAAGGTTCATTATGAGCATACCCATATCCTGCAGGTTGAAATCTAGCTTGATAGTTGGTTGTTTAAGCACCATTTTAGTCAACCGAGCGTACCCTACGGCTAGACTGGCGACCACTGTGGCGTGGTATGCGTCGTTGACGAACGTTTTCCCCTCAGACATTATGTATATGATATAAAATATTAAAATTATAACATGATATGCGGGTCAATAGTGGGGCCTGCCGGCGGCGTGGGGGGCTCACTGTTGGGTGGTGGCTCACTGTGGGAGGGTACCCCCACGTATAACCATGTTATAACCACGGCAGCAGTTACACCTACAGCCAACAACAGTCGGGTTGGGTTGGTCACTTTATGTTGGTTACACCACCGTTTTTTACCGGCATCTACTCTCTTAGGATTCTTCTGCCTGGTTACTGTTGAAGTGGTCTCCACCGTCACTGTTGGGGGTGGGGTCTCCTCCACTGGGGTTTCCTGTGCAGCATCCATCTATACTATTATTATTATTCTTTCTCTCAAATTGACAATGTTTTGCCGTGATAATCGCCGCCGTCACTGGAGCCAACAACATACCATATTTGTGGTACAGCCCGCAGCTGATAGAGCTCACGGCGTGTTCGATAAAAGGGTCTTTCTCGAGGTCCTCCCACAGGTAAAGTCGGCGCTCTGGTGGAATGGGAAGGAAGTACGACACAATACCGGTGTATATCTGGGTCATAGCCGATCCTATTGTCTTTGTCATTTCTGCTCCGAGCCGGGACTCGTATCTAGCGTACAGCTTATCGATTTCTTCAGCTGACATTTTGTGAATTTTATCCGGAGTGTAGTCTCCAAAGTAATGTTTGGCTTTGCCGCCAACAGCCAACGCCACCAGTTTCTCTCGCTTGGGGGAATCCCCCACACCCCCAGTGGGGCCTGCCGGCGGCGTTGGGGAGACCCCCAACTGTTCGAGCAATTCCTCACACTCCATCTTATAATATAACAAGTAAGATTTAGTTTTAACTATATAATACCCGATGCAGACAAAACACAGAGAAATGAAGGTTAAGTTGCACACGACAAATACTTCAAATATCATAGCTATATGCTTAGCTTTGCTTAGCTTTGCTTAGCTTTGCTTAGCTTTGCTTAGCATACTATATATGCTACTGGTTGGTCGGTCTTTAGCACGAGCTTAGCGTGTTTAGTTTCAGCGAGCTGTTTCTTTACCCGTTCCCGTTCTAATTTACTCATCACATCGTTCTCTCTCAAACACTCCTCGAACGAATCCCTGTCCTTACAGTGAAATAAGGCCACCCATCGCGTCTGCTCCCTGAGGTCTTTCAACACCGAGTTGAACTTCTGCGTTAGCACCCAGACGCTGTGATTTGCATGCCGGCCGGAGAAGGCCAGGTACGATAGCATGTCTCTCTTTTTTGTTATCTCGCGATTAGCGCTGCAGTCGTCCAGTATGAACAGCGTCGGTTCCCCTTTAAATTTCTTGTGAAGAGCTTTCAACCAGTCCTGCAGGCGTGTTCCAGGGTCGATTTTATGTACGTCCGGGTCCGTCATCACCCAAGGTCGCGCGTACGTTTTATTCATGCTCAGAGTAGGGCACATGATAACGATGTTATCGAACACATCCTTGTAGTAACCCTCCAACATATCCAACACGAAAACGGTCTTCCCACAGCCAGTCTGCCCGCACACTATGGCGCAGTGTGGGTCAGTGGGTAGTTGTGGGTACCCCTGGGGGTACCCCCCACTAGTAGATGGCTTGCACGAATCTCCCATTGTCTATATTAAGTTGCGCGTCCATAATTACGTACAGATATAATTTCAACTTACCAGCGGTTTGAGCCTTCTTAGTAATCTGGATGGTTATCCCTTCGCTGCCGTTATCTATACGGCGCCCGCTACCGTGCAGTTTATCATCATCCGTGGATCGCATGTCCAACCATAGGGCGTACTTGGTGGTCAGGTATTCACCGATCTGCACGGAGCCGAGGTCCAGGTCCTTTGTTATATAATCCCCAACTGGTAGCTTTTTTATCTCATCCCACTGCTGGTGTGGTCTCATACCATGACTGAACAGCTGGTTGGGCACGCACTCGATGGTAACTTCCACCTTTTCAATCTCGGGGTTGAAAAACTTCTCACTGTCCCTCCGGAATGGATCGTAATCCTCCACGGGGACGACCAGGATACCTTTCATCGATCTCGCCGGCACGTTCAGGTTGATATTCCACACAGTGTCGCTCTTATCTCGCACGACTGACCTATGCCTCAGTACGCGATCGTACAGGATGGCCATCTTCCCAGAGTACTGGCTTCGAACCTGCCTGGCCAGCTCCGGGCTAGTGACCATGTCGAACTCCAGAGAGATGTTGTCTATGGTATAACTGGCCTCATCACCGTTCGGTGTACGCACTACTTTGCTATAGTCGTTAAACGTGAGCTCGTATTCGAGCCTATCACCCAGCGCGGCCTGGTAAAACGGCGCGTGTCCCGTGAGCAACTCGAAGTCGAGCGGCACGCAGAATCGATTCCCATATGCTAGAGCGATGGCCTTTTCACCGTCCGATAGCTTGTCTTGCTGGTCTTGCGTGAAGACATACCCTATGCGCGCCCGGGTTGATTTACTGATGCCCTGGTACACATCATTGACTCGTTCTCTCTCGCTTTTCCAGAGATCCTTGTAGCAGTGAAACACGTCGCTGTCGTCGATGCTCAGCACCTCGTTACCGCTGATCTTGACAGTAGTTTTCTTGATGATGGCTCGACCCACGTTCCGCACTAGCTCGCGTTTGTCGTTGTCGGAGGTCAACGTGATATTGAACGCCAGTCGAACAGTGCCTGGTACAATGAGGTCATTCTCACCAAGGTTTGGAAATCTAACCAGCAGAGTTTGATTCTGGTCTATCTTGCTGGGATTGTTGGTGATGGTCACCGACTGGCGCACGGCTCTGGCTCCTAATGGCTCTCTCAATCTTCTGAAAGGATCTAATTTTCTGCCGTACATTGTTATATAAAAGAAATATATTTTTAATACTAATGGATGAAGACATAGATATGACGGAGATGCCGGGCGCTAGTGCCCAGGCATTCGATGATGAGCAGGAGACCTCATTTACTAGTTCACCATTGAACCAAGAACTCTTGGAAACAACGGTAAATGATTATTACGAAAGTTTAAGAAGAGATAAAAACTACGTTGAACCACAGGGTCGATACCATAAGAATTTTTTTATTGATACAAAGGGTGTTCTACGCCTTAAGTCTGACCCAGGGGTTGACCTCTTTAACAAGAGCAATAAAAAACCACTGGCCTTGTCAACTCTAGCCAGCCGCCATGGTGTCGAATTTATCCGTAAAAATCTAAACATGAATGATTACGGTGGTGCAATACCTAAGGCCGTTAAAGAAGATCTGCAAGCTACCAGATCCCACCTCACCACTAGAGATGAAATGACACCACAGCGTGCTACAGAAGCCTCGGACAGCATAAAAAAACTGTTGAGCACCTACTGGGACAAACCGTTACCGGGGTTTGACTTTCCGGTAAGGGAACTGCGCGGCTTAGACGAAGCCGTGAAACGCGTGCGTGGAGAACTCGTGAACAACATGGGGAAACTGAACGAAATCGACGAGCACATCGCTAGGGAAAAAACCAAACTCAACGAAACTGAAAACGATGATATGAAGCGTCGTATCAATGAACGACTACGCGATTTAGAAGACGAGAGACGTACACGATTGGAATCCGCTTCCTCGAATCGTGAACAGCTTCGATCCCAGATCAGTCGTATTCGGGAAACAATCGATAGAATACTGAACGAGGATACAACTTTAGCCAACAGGATTCGGATATTGTTCCGGGAGCAAGGGATCACCATCGCCAGCATTCTAACTGCATTGGGTTTCATTATATCAACCCTGGTGGTGTCACTGACAGGGGGAACCCCCACACCTGCCGGCGGGGGAACTCCCACAGGCGGTGGTGTTAAAGACTGGATAAAAAAACTCGGGGAAGGCCTAGCTAAACTGGCTGGTAAAGCCGCCGAAGCCCTTCCCGGCATCCTGGGTAGCATCGTCTCGTGGTTGTTGAGCGCTCTGTCTAAAACTGCCATGTGGCTCAGTCAAAACCTGTGGGCAGCCATCGTCGCCGTGGCGGGTCTGGTGTACGTAGCGGCTAAGAAATCTTTAACCAAATAAGTCCCAAAGTTACCCCACCAACCACTAGGGCTGTTATATTATCAGTATGCTGCTGATAGGGGGGTACCCCCACATGTATATGGGTGTGTGTGGGGGGCACATGAACTTTAGGCTCCGGGGGTGGCGCCACTATACCCTTTTCACGTGGTGGGATGTGTGGGATATAGGGGGTGTTAATATCGGGGTTGATACCCAACTTTTGGTCCGCCGTGGCTATGACTATTTTGTTGTTATAACCCACCACTTTTTTTATTCTCAGTTGCATATCACTCGGAGCCATGTACAACCCCACGCCGAACACGTAATTGACTTTCGATCTGGCGTATTCTAACACGTTTTGGTAACGGTCGATGGCCCTCGGGAGATCAACTGGAGGATTGATAGCATCCTCAACGTTGGAAACGAATTGTGTCTGAGCGTCGTAAGCAGTTCCCTTACCGAGGATGTTGGAACGCGTCATCGACTGCGCACCCAACAGCGCCCACACGTACGTTCGAATCGAGTCGTTCAAGCGTATTGTACCAGCACGAGTGAATCCTTTCGATGTTTTCGGGATCATTTTAGTCCAGGCTGTGGCTGCATCAGGATTGGTTTGTTTTATACAGCTGACATGGATCTTTTCATTCGTTGTGGGACCTGTAAATGTATGACGGTTTGGGTTGTATGAACCATCTTTAGAACCGGCATAATATGTTCCGGACCTGTAGAAGTACACGAGAACTATACCGAGACCATGGTTCACACCAGGAAGGCGAAAGTCTTTATTCGTTGGAATCTCAAACTCCCCACAAATACGTTCATAAGCGCGTCTATCATAGGGGTTATTCGTCATACTCCACGCTTTATCTTGGGGAAGAGGAGCACTTATTTCCTTCAATATTCGTCTCGTTTGATAATAAATATGAAACAAAATAACCGCCTTACTCAGTTCGTCTATACCGTAGTCTGGTGTCACACCCGACCCTGTCGTCGCACACCACACAGCAAAGTTGAGTTGGTTCTGCCAAAACTGCATTGGGTTTTGATTCCAGTTTACCACCGCCTGCGCGTTATTAACGGACACGACATATTTTTCAAAGATATTAATAAAGGTTGTTTTAAACCCCGTACCATCTGCATTCACCACGATTTTCAAGTGTGCTAAATCCATATTATAATATATAAATTATATATTATAATATGTACATAACACTTCCAGGGATAACGAGCGGTGAGGCCGTTCAGCTGACGCACGCGATCGATAACACGTCAGGCCAACTCGAAGTCGCACTCTGCGATATCACCTACCTACCGCAATGGACTAACATTAATATCAGCAACAATAAGCTGTTCGTCAGTGGAACTCGCAGCCAGATAACTGACGGCTACTACAGCGTGTGCTCTCTAAACGACGAGGTCTTCAAACCCCTGGGAGCCGAACTCAAGATGAACGACTCAAACGGTACAGTGGTGTTAATCAACAATGGAAGAAACCCTTTGAGGCTAGGCCGACCATTAGCGGGGATACTCGGTATGTCTCCTGACGAGATAAAACCAACAACAACCGTCACAGGCACGAAGTTACCCGACCTAGTACCGTACCGAGAGCTGTACATTCATCTCGATCAGGTGAGCACAACGTACAACATTCAAGGAGGTCACCCTTCCACTATACTGAGAGCAGTGCCGGTGAAAACTGAGAAATTCAACGACGGTAGAACCGAGTCGTTTTCACCACGGCAGTATAAGAGATTAACCCAGGGCAAAATACCTGAGCTGACAATATCGGTGTTAGATATAAATCATAATCCTGTAAATATAGGATACCTCAGCTTAACGCTTCATGTAAAATGACCAGCGCACAAGGGCCCGGAGTGAAAAAATGCGTCAATATCGGGATCTCCGACCTTGGAGACACGCGCGGTTTCGACGCTCCCGGAGTAGATGGTAAATCGTACGCCTTGCAACTGAAAAACAACATTTACAAACGCGTTGAAATCCCCTCCGGTGGAACCCTAAGTGATATGATAGATACCACAAGAGCAAAAATCAACACTAAGTACGCCCTTGTCAACACCGGTGATAATAATTGGATAATATACCCATCGTTCGGGGGTAAACTGTTCGACTTAGACGATGTTGAGAGCACTACCGTCGTCCGAAACAAGCCATATATGCTCGTCTTCACCGAAGATGACAAGTGGGTGTTGTTACCCGATAACGACGACTGGTTTCTCAATATTAGGCTCGTCTCCCCTTACGTGTTTACGGATAACAAAGACAACCACCTAAACAAAGTCGTGAACAATGGAACCCTGCTCATGGCTTATGTCCCAACTCAGAGACGTAGCGTAGTCGTCAGCCCAGTCAACACTATGGCAGCCCACATGCTATCGAGTAAACCGGCCATACAAAACGTGAAATTGCAGTTGGTGTCTGAATTCGAAGGTGTGGTCACTATACTAGAGGATCTACCGGCAAACTCAACACTGGTCATTAAAGTCTACCTAGGGGAACCATCGGGGAATAATATCGAAATCGTGAAGGGGATCAAACTCGGGTGGGTGAAACGACACCAGTATCAAGTTTGTAACATTTACGTGCGGGTGGGTGTCGGCTCCAACACCAGTCTGCAGGGGGTCAACGTGACCGTGGAAAACAAGATATCACTAACCAATATCTTCCTGCCTGCCAACATACACTTCATGGGTATGAAGTTCACCCCTGAATTATTATCAGAAAACCAGTTGGAAATTATATCGTAATAGTATAATAATGACCAGTCATCATCCCAACACTACACTTAACGACTTAGGAGATACGGAGGGATTCGATCAGCCTGGTGAGGAAGATGAATTATATATCCTGCACTTCAAAGACAACGTGTACAGACGGGTGTCGTTATCAGATTTTAAAGAGCCTAAATGGTTGATCAACTTAACACTCACCTCACCTTATATCACATTAAGCGAAGATGTATTGATCTCTAAGATTAGGAACAACGGTATCTGGCCCGGGGATTTCATTCCAGAGAGTAAATCATACATGATAACTGTTGGTATCGAAAAACATAAGTTAAAGTCTGTAGGAAAAAATAAATTAACATTTAGCAATAGTGGTTATAGCAGATATCTTCCTAGCATATCAGCCCCTTTCACACTAATCATAGAAGTCTTCTTTTTCTATTTAGACAATGAAAACACCTCAAGAGCACACCAAATTTTACCCGGGGTGTCAATACACTGGTTTGACGAACACATAGACCAATATTGTCGTATTGTTATACAACAGGATTCCTACGGGGGTCCTATAAACCACTTAATAAGTCTCAGTGGGGTTTTTATTACAACAGAAAGGTATATTAGCCTCTCACCTATTACCCTGACTGATAAGATAGATCTTGTAGACTTCAAATTCATTTATAGAATATTAACTGAAACCCAATTAAAATATCTTTCATAATATATATTATAGGATGGGTCTGTACCCAGTCGTAGAGGAAGTAGCGAAGACGTTGGAAACCGTAGATGGGTTCCGCTTGAGGCAGTTATGTGATGTGAAACGTCAACTAGAACAAGACCGTGACACGCGGAAAGCACTATGTAAGAAGTACAATAGAGCTTTCAATATCGTGGACGGGGCTGACACTACCCTTATGGCAACCAGCATGGGACTAGGGGCGGCAGGCGTTGGGTTGTTAGCTACCATCGTGGCTGCACCTATAGTGCTAGGTATTGAAATAACGGCTGGGGTGACAGGGTTGGTAGGGTTGGCGCTTAAGTTAGTATCACGCAGACTTAATCGTAAAGCATTGAAACACGACGAGATCAGGGTTCTGGCCGAAGCAAAGCTGAACACAGTGAGTGAGCGAATTTCCACGGCACTCTCTGACAGTAAGATCTCAGAAGAGGAGTTTCGTTCAATCCTATCTGAACTCAAAAAATATAAGGGAATGAAACAAGATATTCGGTCCAAGTCTCGTAAGTCTGCTATCAGCGAGGACGAGAAAAAAAAGTACATAGAACAGGGGATACAAAAAGCCCAGCAAACCTTTATTATGAACACCAAAGAGATCGTAGGCGGTTCACGTTAAACTGTTTCATCGATATAAACATAACATAGGGGAACACGAGGGCGATAGCCGTAAGCGGGCCACCGATCCTATATGGTCAGTCAAAACTTACAACATAGATAAAGTGGATATGAAAGCCGACGAACCTAACTTGTACTACTTGAGGGATGGGCCGGGTAGGGGGTTTGTAAGAGAAGAATTATTGATCGTACCGTACGGCACAGTGTTACCTCCTACCAAGGCACAGTAATTACCGCCAACTTTTTTGTAGTAGGGGTAATAGTAGCAAGAGCTAATGACCCAACCAAAGCCTTATTTATTAAATAAGGCTTTGTAGAGACATTTCTTGAAAGTGAGCCAGAACCCCTATTCCCTATACTACTCTACAACAGGTCAGAGCCAGCCATTTCGTTCCATGGTCAAACGAGGTCCAGCTCCCAACCAACAGTGTTATTTCTGTGGCGGGTTCGGCCACTGGAGGGTCGCCTGTCCAGCGGCAGCCTCACTACGTGCAGCCCAGTCAGCCAGCTCCGATTCAGTCCAGTCCAACCAAGACGCAGTTGTCAAGAAGTAAAGATGTCACTTCAGGTAACCACGTTTCTTTAATAAAGAAGTTATTACTTTAGTCAGATGAATAGTTTGTATCGTTCCTGAGAGTATTCTTACAAAAACTTGTTTTAGGACGAGTTGCTGTGAAAAGTTGCAGTTCCGACGTTCAGACGCCATCAGTCAAGAAAACCAAGACACAACAGAGGGATGTTACTTGTTCTCCAGTTTGTGACATTGACAGTTCTGCAGGCTCAGGAGGTAATGACCTCGCTTCTGAGTTTATTCAGCTAAGGTCTTACGAGTTTGAATCCGAATCTTTGTGTGTTGTGAAAGGTAGTTTAAGGAAACATGTTTCCTTTTGGGTTAAAATTGGAGCTCCTCAGTTTGTGATCGATACTATAACAGACGGTTCTGTCATTCCTTTCATTGATAGTCCTCCTCCATCTTTTTCTAAAAATAACCAATCCGCTTTGAGGAACGGTACTTTTGTTGTACAGGCTATTCAAGAACTTTTAAGAAACTCTTGTATTGTTGAGCTTGATAGTCCTCCTTTAGTTGTTAATCCTCTTTCAGTAGCCATACAGCGTTCAGGCAAGAAGAGGCTTATCCTTGACCTTAGGTTTGTCAATCAGTTTGTTTACAAAAGAAAGATTGTTTTTGAGGGCTACAAAACAGCCTTGGATTTTGTGCAAGACACAGGTTTCATGTTTAAGTTTGATTTAAAATCTGGTTATCATCACATCGACATACACTCTAGTCAACAACAGTACTTGGGTTTTGCTTGGAATGCTAATGGCATTATTAGGTACTATTGTTTCACAGTTTTGCCGTTTGGGTTAACATCTGCACCTTACATCTTTACGAAGTGTATTCGTCCACTAGTTACATATTGGCGAAGGCAATCTATTCATATTGTTGTGTATCTTGATGATGGCTTTGGTTATGCTAGATCCAAGGATTTGTGCTCTAGCCATTCGGACATTGTTAGAGACACTCTAGAACAATCAGGTTTTGTTGTTAATATTGAGAAGTCAGTATGGCATCCTGTTACAGAGTTAGAGTGGCTTGGATTCACATGGAATTTAGATTCTAGTGTTCTTTCTATTCCTGTCAAGAAAACAGAAGATATAGTGTCTAGTTTTTCAGCATTCACATCTGTTTTGCCCAGGTTCACAGCAAGGAGTTTGGCTGCTTTAGCAGGTAAAGTCATAGCTCTTACTCCTGTTTTGGGTGATGTTTGTAGACTTTTCACAAGGCATATGTATTCCGAGGTCCAAAAGGCTTCTTCCTGGGATAGATTTCTTAGGTTAAATAATTCTCATTGTGTGTATGAATTGCTGTTTTGGAGAGACAACCTGCGTAGTCTAAAACCAAGAGCGCTGTCAACGGTTAGTAAACCTATGCTATCGGTGTTTTCAGATGCAAGTGATGTAGGTTGTGGAGGTTATGTTGTGGATTCTGATCATGTGTTTCAATATGTCTGGGACTCTCAAGAGATACTTTGTAGTTCCACGTGGAGAGAATTGAAGGCCATAGAATTAGTTCTTATTGCGTTTACCAGGGTTCTAATGGGCAAAACTGTAAAGTGGTTCACAGACAGCAAACCATGTTGTCATGTAGCTTCATGTGGTAGTTCTAAACAACATCTACAACAAGTTGCCACCTCCATCTTTGTGATAGCCAATCAGTACAACATAAGGTTAAAGTTCAGCTGGATTCCCAGATCAGAAAATGAAAAGGCCGATGCTCTGAGTAGGTTTGAAGATTCGGATGACTGGAGAGTTACAGATGATGTTTTCAAATTTTTAGATGGCAGATGGGGGCCACATTCTGTAGATCGTTTTGCAAACCATTTGAACACCAAGTTGAAAAGGTTTAATTCCAGGTCATGGGTACCAGATACAGAGGCAGTTGATGCATTTACTCAGCAGTGGTATGGGGAGAACAATTGGGTAGTTCCTCCTGTGTATTTGGTGTGTAAAACTGTACATTTCATCTTAGCATGCAATGCTTCTACTACACTGGTGGTGCCAATGTGGCCTTCCGCTCCATACTGGCCGTTGTTATTCCTGGAAGGGCAACCCAGAAAATTCATTACAGACATGATTCAGTTAAGTGGCAGCAACGCTGTTTCAGGAGGGAGCAAGCAGAATATATTCAATAGTTTCACTGGGTTCATGGTTGCTCTCAGGTTTGACAACTGATTATATATCTTTTCAGGTATATTTTCCGTTGGTATATGGCGAGACAAGGATGATCTGGTGCACCAGGATTTAGTTGACTTACCTACAAAAATGCCTGGAATAGTTTTAAAATCTAAAGCAGATGCTACAGTGGTAAAATACAGAAGAGCTTTTACATGTTGGAAAAAATGGGCCTCAAGGTTTAAAGAAATAACTGTTTTGCCTGCAAACTCTTTTCATGTAGGTTTGTACCTTACGTCATTGATTCAGTCGGGTAAAAGGTCTCCCGTTATTATGAATGCAGTTTACGGTATAAGATGGGCACACAGAGTAGCGGGTTTACCAGATCCATGTCAACATGACCTGATTAAGAATATTACAGAAGCCGCAAGGAGATGTTACAGTGACCCTCTCAAGAAGAAAGAGCCTATAGATGTTGTTATTTTGGAAAAGTTAGTTGTTAGATTTGGCAGAGAGGATTGTTCGCTTGTAGATTTAAGGTTTCTGACAATGTCCATTCTTTCATATGCTGGTTTTTTCAGATTTTCTGAAGTTTCCTCTATTAGGCGGTCTGATATTTCTTTTCATGAAGGATATGTTCGTATTTTCATAGAAAAGAGTAAGACGGATGTGTACAGAGATGGTAGATTTATTGTAGTTGCAGCATCTGGTTCCAAACTCTGTCCAGTCAGAATGCTTCACCGTTATATTTCATTAGCAAATATTAAAGAAGATTCGCATGAGTTTATTTTCAGACAAGTGAGTTATTGTAAAAAGCAAAGGATATATGTTCTCAGAGGTAATAAGCCAATCTCTTACACGAGAACAAGAGAAATTTTCAGGGAAAAATGTCATGAAATAGGAATAGATGTGAACAGTTTTGGTTTGCACAGTTTTCGTGCTGGAGGAGCAACAGCTGCTGCGAATGCAGGTGTACCTGATCGTTTGTTTAAGAGACATGGTCGCTGGGTTTCCGACACGGCAAAAGATGGATATGTTAAAGATGACATAAAAGAGTTACTGAGCGTGACTTCTATGTTAGGCTTATAATTTCCTGGATCTGTAATAAATAGTTCTCACTTCTTTGCCCTGTCTTTTAATTTCGAGCTGCGGTAGGCATTACCCATGCGAAGTATTTTGTTGTACATAAATAAATATTTTATGTTCGTTTGATCGAAGAGAATTAGAACATAAATGAATTTATTTTGGGTTAAATACGGTAGAGCTTGCCTACTGCAGCGAAGGTGTTTTGCACGTGAAATTTGTGCTGAAGCCACGTGACGAAGGTGACGTGGTGAAATTGAACATGAGTTGAGTCATTCGAGGTCTTCGCACAACACGGCGAGCAGCTTTCTTAAATCGAGTGTATTGGACCTTGTTGAAGTTATGAAGGTTTCAGTATTGAACCTTCAATCCGTATGGATAATTCTGGATTACAAGTCGGATGGTTCATGTACGCAGTATTGCGATCTGTATTAGCAGTGAGGTACTGAGATTCGGATGTAAGGAGGAGAGGGCTGACCTGATGTGATCTTATATGACATGGAGCGGCCTGGAGATGGGACCTGACCCAAAATTGAGGATGTAAGGAATTGGAGATATGTATTTTAGTTTTGCCTTGCATTTAAACACAAACAAATGAATAATAACAGTAATGATAATAATATATTAATAATATTAATAAAATGAAGTTAGTATTGCAGGAACGTCTGTAGTATACTTCATATATGTGTAAGCAGTTTTTTCTGGTTTTGAATTTGCTTGTTTTTCAGGTACAGGTTGAAGGTGCAGACGAGATGGTATTTTAATATTCTGCCGGCTCTTTGTATACTCTGTGTTAATAAACCTGCTCGTCTGTGAGCTGCGGTAGGCATTACCCATGCGAAGTATTTTGTTGTAGATAAATAAATATTTTATGTTCGTTTGATCGAAGAGAATTAGAACATAATATTCATTGAGTATTCATTTAGGAAAAAGACTTTTCTTCTCATGATTGTGAAATCAATTCCCTTCATAAGTATGCAATGAAAGGTACAAAGAGATCGCTTTTTCAGTAAAGAAGTATTAGGAAATGGACGTAAGGCTTGTCCAAATTAAGACTTGACCTGATTTATATATTTTTAACAATTTCCGTATAAATATTGTTTGAGTTAGACATTCTGCCATCAGATATATTTTAATCGCATTTAAATTGACTTTATTATCGAAAAACAATGATAATGAATCATGAAACGTTTTGACAAACTCGCAATTAATATTCAAAATAGTTTTGTCTATAAAAACGACACAAACCAATACAATGAACAAGACAATTCCTTTAAATAGTAGTATGTGTGCCCCTACATTTGATAAAATGTACAAATCATTTTCATTAATATTATCCGTTTTACTTATAAGTTGGAAGTAAATCGCTGTTTATTAACCTGTTCATATGAAACTGCAATATATGTCCCAACGTATTGAATGTTGCACATGACGGGAACTAAAGCACATGTTGCAGTAATGGCTACGTGTGATCTTCCAACACTTGTGTAGAGGCTTAAAATGTGGTATAATACACTTACTGAGTCAATTTCCCATGTAAATATTATTCAAACAATCAAAAGCTTTCAAAGAATAAAAACGGATACTTTATATCCACACATGATGTGGTGTTGATCATGGATATATGTAGATACCGAAATCAATTTCATGAAAAAATATCTGAACGATACGCAAAATATACATCACAATACTGAAAGTGCAATCGGAATAGCCGATTCTTAATATTTATGCATGTGACCTTTGACCGATTCCAAAACGAGGTTATACCCGCAACGATGGCTCCTGACCATGGTTGTGTACCTATGTGTACATCCGTTGCACGAAACGACGGTTCACTGTCATTTCACACGTTTCCAAAGCCCGAAGCTCTTCGAAAGAGGTGGAAAGTTGCTATTCGACGAGACGAAGGACCCTTCTTTACGGTAGGCTATAATTTTCATTCAGAATTTTCTGAATTAAATCTCGAGTTATTTGAGGCGCCAAATTCAAACTGCAATCAATCTATCGGAGGTGCAGCTGTCAAGCAGCGCATACAACAGAAAAATAATATACATATGGAAATTAATTAAGCAACACCAAATTCAAAGACACATAAAAACTTAACAAAGTTTAACGAAGTAATTTTGATGATTGATTATTCAATTTTGATGTATTGACATACAGCATGAGCTTTTCATGGGTTGATATGACGCGCGTGAAGCTTGCACAGCGCACGTGCATTGCTTTAACCTCAACTTTCGAAAAATGCACTTTTTCCCTGGGGTGTTTACAAGCGCAGGTTGTCGATTGCATTCGGTTTTTCATTCATTTCAATGTCATGGCACGTAGGAAATTATCAGAGGCCACTCGTTGGCAAATAATCGGCATGAGGAATGCTGGTATGTCTCTAAGACAAATCGGGACTCAAATCGGACGACATCATTCCATAATTTCAAAACTTTTGAAAAAATACCGGGCCACTAATGAAGTTAAAGACCTGCCTAGACCAGGAAGACCCAGGAAGACCACAGTCCGGGAGGACAGAGCTTTACTGAGACTTGTACGGCGCAGGTCCTTCGACTCGAGCTCTCGGTTGAGACAGGAGTGGCTTCCAGGGAGACCCATCTCGAACAGGACTGTTCGGAATCGTCTGAAAGCTGCAGGATACCGGGCAAGGAGGCCAATCAAGCGACCCAGACTGTCTCCAGCCCATAAGGCAGCCCGACTGGCCTGGTGTAATGACCGTTTGCACTGGAACATTGCCTCTTGGAGGAAGGTCCATTTCTCAGATGAGAGCCGGTTCTTGCTGCACATGGTGGACGGTCGTACTCGGGTCTGGAGGCAGAGGAACACAGCAATGGCTCCACGGAACATCCAGGAGACTGTGGCCTTTGGGGGAGGTTCCGTTATGGTATGGGGGTGCATTTCCATGAACTGCAAGTTGGATATCATTACCATCCGTGGCAACCTTAACGGTGTTCGTTACCAACAGGAGGTTCTTGACAGGGCTGTGGTACCTCATTTTGAGAACCATCCTCTGGCAACGAGACCCATATTTATGGACGACAATGCTAGACCTCACAGGGCGCATGCTGTAAATGATTTTTTGCGGCAAAATGCAATTGACAGAATTCCATGGCCTGCCATGAGCCCTGATCTCAACCCCATTGAACATTTGTGGGACTTTATTGGCCGTCGTGTGAGGCAGAGAGACCCACCAGTCCATAATCTCAACGAATTGACGGCTGCCCTGCATGAGGAGTGGAACAGGATCCCCCAGAATCAGATCCGGAGACTCATCCAAGGAATGAGGAGGCGTCTGGAATCGGTGGTGCGTGCGCAGGGAGGACACACTAGATATTGATGAAAGTCGGTGTGCAGACTCTCAGATGACTGTTCTTTCTTTCCATGTGACATTTGTGTTAATACACCTGACAACAACGTCTGTGGATGAATAGTAAATTGTGTCCATTTTTTCATGAATTTAAGACAGTTTTAAGAATTTGGATTTCGTTGCAATAAAGCAAAGTCTTGATACTTTTTCCCTTTAAGTTGTTTGTCAGAGATCGTCTGTTGAATAAAAAAGTGTCAAACTATATCAACCCGGCATATTTTGATTGTCAGAACACTTCAAAGTTGCTCCAATAGAAAAAATTGGGGTGTTGCTTGATTAATTTCCAGGTGTATATTTATTCCTTAACAACATGTCATGGTGCCTAAACGATAAATTAAATTAATTAACAACACATGGTAACGATTGCTCAGTGTGGTGCTGTAATTGAAAAAGTTCAAAAAGTGGCAGATGGACCGCAAGAACAATGATTATATACTCAAAGAAGCAAGTGTGTTGCGTGCGCGAGGTTACAACTATTTATTGTAATCATTCGAAAAAAAGACTTGCTTCTTTTTAAAGCTTTGATTTAAATATTTATAATGGCAATGGGCTCATTTTAACTTCACTTGTATTTAGTTAACAAGGAAGAGTGTTGTATGCTCGAAGCATTTCCGGCCCGAGGACTACAAGTACACACCAGTAAGGAGGACCCTCAAGCAAGGATCTATGCCATCCATATTTCCTTGGACCTTGGAAAATATGAAGTCGAGGAAAGCACCAGCCATCCGTCATCCACATATGCCGAAAAATTCAAATTCATCAGAAAGGTCGGTTTAAAGTTAGAAACATGTTTGTAGATGAGAAAACATTCTTATTTAAATTTAAGCTCTACTTCAGTTCAAATGCTCTTCAAACCAAAGTCTGTTTTTTAGTAGCATTGTTTAATTTTAAAGCATTAAATCTGATTAGTATCTGCAACACCTCATTGATAATCATAATCATTGATTCCTTTGAAAGAAACATTAATCCGACGTCTGTGTTTCATGATATTCAGAAATGAGCAAACACATAAACATGCACACACACATTTCTTGATTTCCACTGTAAGTAAAATTCTTTATTTGTCCAGTCCTACAAGCTCCCTGTTAGACTGTGACCCCCATGAAGAAGAGGAGGACAGTTTCTCAGCTCAGACCCAGACAGATGTCTGCCTGCCAGATACACAGCATCTTCTAAAAAGAATTCTGGAGCTGGAGAAGGAGAAAGATTTGTTAAAACAACAGCTCACCATTGAGAGATTTGGATTAGAAAGATTCGCTGGAAATGATGATCTCATCCAGTACTACACATCATTTCGTTCTTATAAATTGTTCAGACAGTTTTTTGAATTTGTAAAGCCAAGTGCCTCCAATATGTGCAGTATGTATTACGCCATGTGCAAATGCCATTTCTCTTGCAGGTAGGCCAAGAAACATGGCCCTTATTGATGAAATGTTCATGTTTTTTGTACGTCTGAGGCTTGGCTTACCAGAGCACGATCTTGCTGTTCGTTTTAATTGCCACATTTCGACTGCTAGTTGAAAAATTATCACCTGGGCAAATTTTCTGTATTTTGTTCTAGGATCAATTCCTATCTGGCCCTCCAGAGTGACAGTAGACAGATACATGCCTCCTGAGTTTCAGAAAACATACCCATCTACTAGAGTCATTTTTGACTGTACGGAGCTCAGGATCCAAATTCCCTCAGCTTTGGTGTTAAATTCCATGTTTTATTCCCATTACAAAAGCTCCTGCACTCTGAAAGGCTTGATTGGCATTGCTCCAAATGGTGCTATTACCTTTGTATCTAATCTATACACAGGTGTCATGTCAGATGTTGAAATAACAAAATTGTCTGGCATTCTAGATTTGCTGGAGCCAGGGGACAGTGTTATGACTGACAAAGGTTTTACTATTGCCAGTATACTGAGTGAGAGAGGTGTTGGTCTTAACATTCCTCCATTTCTGTATTCCTCTGGGCAGTTCACACCTAGTGAAGTAGAGGAGACCCATTGCATCACTTAGGATTCATGTGGAAAGACTGATCAGAAGAGTTCAAGAGAATCACCTGTTAGCTTCTACAGTATCTCTTGCAGAGCTGGGCAGCATCAATCAGCTGTGGACTGTAGCTTGCATTACTTCAAGTTTTCAAGGACCATTGATAAAAAAGAAATGAATAAAAACTGATTGAGTGTTCATGTTCATTAATAGAAATGTGCAATTTATTTTTATGAGATCATAAAATATACATCATATTTACATTAATGCTATAAGAGAGTATTTATGTACAGTGTTAGTTTTCATCAGTCTGTAATAGATTCAGTGCACATAATGAAACTGTAGTGACAGTGGAAATTCTAAACAGAAATTTGTACTTACAGATGATATGCTGTGGTTTTTCATATCTTTTTTCAAACCTTAAAATATGTCATAATTACATTTCATTGAATCAGTGCTGCAGCAATATAAGAAATTTTTTTTGACAAATGGTGAAATATGTAATATTCATGAAATGTAAAATTTCTGAATATACAGATCTATTAAATTTTATAGGCTTATAGGTGTCGGTATTTTGTACTGGAAACAGAAGATGGTAAAAGTAAGGATTGCAACGGATACTCTAAGTGCTGAATATGACATGTATCACAACTATTTGGTAACAAATTATTATTCATGAATGCAATAATTTAGTTAAGCAGGGCTCTAGAAAACTTTTCGGTGTGTGTGTGTAATTACCCCTCATGCTGCAAGTGGAAGTGTACTGAGAGGTTTGAAAGAGTATTGGTATATTTTTGAGTCAGCAAGCCGGAGAAATAGTTTGTTATTTATAATATTAAACAACTTTTCATCTTAAACTTCATTAAACTTCATTTATGTTTGACGTAGAAAGGTATTTATGTGCATACATGATACGCTTGAAATCTTATATTATGTCGTATGTCATTGAGTTTTAGGCGTACATTACACCTGTACGCTCCTTATCTGTAGCCCTGATTAAGTGATTAATGAATAATACGGAACCCCAATAGTAATAACCAGTGATCTGACATAGTCCACAGTACTAAGTGCAACAACTGTAAACCAACATAACTTGCACTTCTGCAAGGCTAGTACATATTACATTTTTGCATATTTCACTTTGAAAATAGACATAAGGGCTCAAGTAAAACATGCTCCATTAAAACAAATGTAAATCATTCATATTTGGTACTGGGGACTATATAATGAACTGAATTCATGAAAGGCTATGGTTCAATTCACCGGATATGCGAATGCATCATAATAGCTTCAGTAAAAATTCACAAAATTATTTCCTGGAACTGTGATTATCTCCCCTTAGCCCATACCATACTATTGTAAGGTTTTGTTTCAAAAAGGATAAATTACAATATAAATATGAAAAGGTAATATGTCTTATGTATATGTGACATGCTTACCTCACAATTAAACAATGAAAGAGGTTTACCTTTGTTGTATTTTTCTGAATGCATTAAACATGATCTAATTTCATCCGTCTTGATGTTGAGAATAATGCTGATTATATAGGTAATTAAAATAGACAGAGAAATGACTGGTAACAGAGTGATACAGACCCTAAGAGAGAATGTAATCAAAGTAGAATTTATCTGCCTTGTCTTTCACACTTTGCCAACTCTCAGGACAAAAGTCAATTCTCTCAAGATGGTGTTGCCTTTCAGACCATACAAACAAATCACACCACTTCAAACCAGTCACTGCCAGCTGCATCTGGATCTGATGATAGTAGTTTGATGTTATCTTAAGAGCAAGCTGGCCATTGTCTTTCCGGCTGAGGTAGGGCAGATCATGGAGGTCCTTGTTCCGCAGGTCTGGACACTTCACCTCCAGTAGGCCAAAAGGAGGGTTGGACCTGGGGTCTAGCACCTTTCGGTCTGGAGAAGCAGCCACCCATGCTGCTCTGGGATAATTTAACTTGCGAGATGACAAAAACGGTTACAACGGTGCAACAGCAGACCTAATGTGGTTGTAGAGGGTTGATTTCACAGGCCGGTCCTCTCCATCATTCTTGTAACCAGACACCTTTATCTCTGGTACTGACATACCGGCTATTTTATCCAGCCTAGGGATGTGCCATGTCTGTGGCATGGAGGTCTTGGCAACATCCCGTGGGATGGACTTCAATCCTCGCTGCTTATAGTGGGCCATTAGGTATAAAACACCTGTGGAAGAAAAAACATATTTTCAAACAATAGGAATGACAGAATCAGATCCTGAGTTAAAAATACCCAGACATATATTAATATTATACATAGAACACGAAAGGAAACAGGAGGACCTGATTTCCGTGGAAAATTGCCATCCCTGATAGAAATAGGCTCATGACATATCTGTCACATGACCACAGCACTGGCTCTGACCTGTAGCACAGTTCCAGCTGGTACTGACCACTCTGACCACTGGACTGATCTCTAAGGTGACATGCATTTAATAGTACATGTACTTGTATGAAATGAATCAACTAGGCTCTAGGCTATCACAATTAATAAACACAAGTGAGACATTTAACAAAATATGCATTCCTAACAATATACATATATAAATATATATTTTGTTTCCAGACAATATCATGTACCCAACTTACAGTTACTTTATGTGGCGATTCATTTTTCTTCATGGAACGGTGACAGCCAGCTGTTGTTACACAAGATGTGTCATCACATGATGCTGCAAGAAAACGATTACAAGTGAAAAAAGATACCAGACAAGAAAATAGAAATTACTTGAAATAATTTTATATGAATTTAACATAATATGATCTGACAATTACTACCTTGATTATTGACATGCTTGAATGTAGGTCACAGTGACGTAAACATTGTAAATGTCTGTCATTAATCTAACTAAAAGAAGTCACAAAAGAGCTTCTGCGTTGCACATCATAATAATTAGCGTGTCCCGTATTTATATGATAACATGTTATGTGAAAATAAAAACATCTTCAGTCATAAATCGGCAATGACATAATGACATTGACAGCCAGTGCGATAGTTACCATTTACAGATGGAAATTGATGAATGAAACTTACTTCGCAAATTGAAAATGAAACCTTCACTGTAATATTTGAAGCCTTTGTTCAGTTGGGAAGTACCGGCACTTCTGCTGTTCATCTGAATATAAGTCTCCACGAAGGAAAAAGTGAGAGACGGTACAGCTGTCAGATCGCTTCCAGATTTCGTCGCCATCACGATTCGCAGATTTCGCGGGTATAACCTCGTTTTGATATCGGTCAAAGGTCACATGCATAAAAATTAAGAATGGTCTATGGTATGGGCATTGTGCTTACTCTTGTTCAACCGACCTTCACCTCAAAGAAATTGCCTAATATGTGCAACAATGTTGACGTGTGACATCACTACCGATGACCGATTTCTTTCAAAATGGCGGCTTCGCTGACAAGGGTACACAAGATTTTGCGAGGACGTTTTCCTCGTTTCAGGATCTTTTGCACATAAATGTGAGATGTAAGTAATCAGAATTATTCTGACTATCTGTGTATTGTTATATGTTCTTATCGTTTACATTGGAAATGACGGAAGAAGCCAGAAATGCCGATAAGTACCGTTGTCGTTCTGCGTGATTTTGCGTCACTCATGGCGTCACGCTGCACTAAAAGTTTGACAGTTTCTTATGAATTACCAAATTATTTCATTGTATCTATTTTCAGTTTGCTATTTTTTGCCACGATGCCCTTCCCTGAATATACTAAGCGTATTGAGCCATTGTAAGCAATGATTAGAGGGCTGGATGTTGGAAAATTTCTGAAAATGCTACGCAGTGTAAAACTGGAATTTTTCTTTGTTTACATTTCAGTCAAGCGCTGTCTTTCGAGCACAGCGTTCGTTTTCATGCAAAATATATATTGTTTCGTTTTGTCTAGACAGTTGGTATTGGTGACAAAGACTATTTGTAATTTGATTCTAATATGCATGGGGAGTTCAATGATGCATTTGTCGTAGCTAACTATGAAGTATACATGATGTAATAGGCTTCTCGATACCGGCCTTCTCGAAACGTGATTTTGTAAACACTATCCAATATGGCGGAAAGCGCACTTCGGCGTTCGTGTAATTGTATTTTCGAAAACATCCCAACCGATTCTGGGTACATCGGTGACGTTTCAGAATTATCATTCCTGGTTACATGAAAACTTGATATCAATGATCATTAATATGCTATTTTTGAAATTCATTACTCCCAGTAATTATCCGATTTTCACATTTCAAAACATACTGCAAATAACGCTGTGAATCTCGATTTTGTACAGTTTGAAAAATGGCGACATTTACGATGAAGCCTATTTTGAAAGGCGATTTTAAGCACTTTAGCTTGGTCTGAGATAATAGTGGATGGTATCAAGAAACAGGGAATTTTCCGCAGAATTCAAAACTGTGAAGTATTATATATGCGTGGTATATTTAGAATTTTATTGGACTTCCAAGTGAGGTATGTAGAGGAGGGACATATATGTCCCTGTGGCATCCAGGGGGTAAGCCGAAGGGTGGGGATGCATTTATCTGTTATGTTTAGAATAGTGTTGGTGTAATTTTCATTGAAGATATAAATGTCGGGGTCTGGTATGGTGTTAATGGTAATTTGTTTACATAATGTGTTGAATTTGTGCCAGTCTGCTTTGTTTACGTTGTATCTGATGTCTGTGGTGGTGGTGGGTGGGGTGTTGGTGGGTGAGGTGGGAGTGGAGATGTGGCAGTGTAAGGTTATTTTGATGGGGCCGTGGTCACTGCTCCAGGTGTCGTCGTGTACCCCCCATGTACAAGCTTGTGTGAGTTGTGGTGTGGTGATTGTAATGTCGATGGCTGTGGGTGATTGTAAGTTTGTGAGGGGGTAGCGTGTGGGTTGGTTGTCGTGAAGTGTTGTAAGGTTATGTCGGTTTAGCCAGTCAGATAGGCTGGGGAGTAATTTTGAGATTTGGCTTTCTGTACACATTTATAATGGTGAGATGTTTATTGGTGTTTATTGTCAGGACTTCTAGTTCTTTGACCTGGATTTGTAGAATTTTTAAATTTAGTTGCTCTGCTATGAAAAGGCCTAGGCTAAGGGGGCCTGGGTAATTATTGTGTTAGGGGTGGAGGAGGTGTAGGGTGAGGAGGAGGAGGCGGTAAGGATAGATTTGTATGATATGTATTGTGGTAGCTCATTGGCTATAAATATGTCCATCAGATAGCTGACTATTTTCAGTGCGGGGCAGGTCAAGGCCAAGGTAACCAAAGGCAAGTCCTATATGCATGTTCTGCTCATACATCATACAACGGAAACGGCACCCGTGGCGAGCCACCTCCTCGTGGTGGGTGCTGGGCAATGCTAAGAGCTCGCCGACACCCCCGTAGTAACCCGGGGGGATATTTGGTCCACCAACCCGTTTGCCGTGGGTTGCTGCCCTGTGTCGGTGGGGGAGGGGATCCTCGTGGTTGAGGGCAATGGGAGCAGGACCAGTGTTCCTACTGCTCAACACACCACTTTGGCCCTGACTTCGCCTAGACGGGAGGTTGAATGGGCCCGGTTCAAGCAATCGGCTGGTCACGCCAAGCCCTGAGCATTACTGTATGTAATGTTGCACAAAATTGTGAGAATCGTAATATGTATATTTTTAGGTCTTGGCCGAATTTTAGATCTTCTGTGAATTTCAAATTTTACTAATTCATGTTTTCGCCTAGAGCCGTATGCCCAGAAGGCGGTGGCTCATGGGCCAATCTGGTAGAATTATTAATGTTTTAATTCTTCTGCTGGAGTATGTCATCCGAGTATCCTTGGTGCTGTAAGCGGGAGGCCCGTTTACTTTAGCATTGTCCTTGTGATACTCCGTGGTGGGTGGGGAACTCGGATGATGAACCAAATTAAACTAACCATGGCTTATGAAAACCCAACAAAAAAACAAAATGTCCACTTGATACTGACCCTGTTGATACTGATCATAGACCGTCTGCGTCGATTGAGTATTGGCCACGTTTCATTGTAATTGAGACTCCTGACAAGACACCCTTGAAGTTGAACCCCTTTGTTGTATCCAAGGGTATTGAAGGTATTGCATTGGATTTGAAGAACATAAGACGCTTACGTTCAGGTGCCCTGCTAGTAGAGTGCGGGAAAAAGCAACAAGCACCTAATTTGCTGAACATCAAATCTTTCGTGGGCATTCCGGTCACGGTCTCTGCACACAAAACCTTGAACTCCAGCAAAGGTATCGTTAGAGATCGCGACCGATTGTTTGATGATATGTCGGAACTTGATATAGGATCTGAAATGAAGGATCAAGGTGTACTCTACGTCAAGCGCTTTTCAACTCGGAGAAACAATAAAACGAACACGCATCTGTTCTCTTTTTCATGTCCTAATGCTCCCACATCAGTGAAGGCAGGCTACTGTAACATTCAAGTTGATACCTACATCCTCAACCCGCTCAGGTGTTTTAAATGCCAGAAATATGGACACGATGTAAATACTTGCACATTGTCTGTTGTGTGTGCTGACTGTGGTGAGAAGACACACACAACAGAAGATTGTGACAGTGATTATAAAAAATACACCAATTGCTCAGGCGACCATTCTTCATTTTCTAAACAGTGTCCAATTTGGAAAGAGCAAATGGAGATCAATAAAATAAAATTGACACAAAATATCTGAGGCCAAAAAAACTAGTTTGAAAAAGAGATTTGAACTTTCAGAAAGTTATGTTACAGTAGCAAAAACATCATCGGGGTCTAGTTCTTAAACAACATCAACCACAGGCTGCCAGACTACCTTGACTTGGGTAAATTGTGATTCTCCACAGCTTTTGTGCACTGCTATATCATCACGGACTGAGGAATCACTTCCTAATACCTCAAAGTTTTCTTCTGATCACAAATCAGCATCTCAGTCACACTCGGAGTCTCAATCTACAGCTGATAGTCAACAAACGGTGAAAAGTAAACCGAAGCCGGAGCCTGATGCTTCCGAATAGCAGCGGGGTGGCGGGGCTCCTAGAGGGTCGCAGAACGGGGTTCAATTGCTCAATAGATACGGGTCTCTTGAGGACATGGGCGTTTCTGGGAGCGTCCGTTCTGGGGCGCGTAGCTTGTCGCCCTCCGGGGGAGTGCGGGGTGGATCCCCGGTGGGTCCACCCAAAAGATGGTTTATTCCAGTAATGTTTTACAGTGGAACTGCTTAGGATTGAGGACTGGTTTACATGAATTACAGCTGTTGGTCCAAGCTTTTGCACCTTCAGCGGTATGTCTCCGAGAGACGTGTTTAAAACGTACAGATGCGTTTGGCCTTCGTCAATTTAAGGCATATCATTGTTTTGCACCTCCGGGTGGTGGGGCCGCTGGAGGATCGTCCATTCTAGTCAGGCGAAACGTTATTCAGGGCCCTGTTTCACTTAGTACTGGTATGCAGGCTGTTGCAGTGAGAATTGCTTTACATGTAGCTTTTGCACTGTGCTCTCTTTGTGTTTCGCCGTCTTCGACGTTTACCAGGGCTGGTCTTCGGGCTCTGTGTGACCGACTCCCGAAGCCCTGTATTGTGGTGGGAGATTTAAATGAGCGCAGCCCACTCTGGGGTAGTGTAGCTGCAGGTACTGAAGGTGGATTGTTGGAGGACTTTTGTTCTGACAATGATTTGTGTATTTGTAATGATGGTTCCGGCGCCTGTTTGCATCCGGATGCAGGGACCTGTTCCATCATCTTGAACATGGAGATCAATTACTTGCTGATAGGTCAGATATAGCGAATAAACTGGGCGAAGCGCTCGCTAAACATTCTTCCTCTTCTAATTATGTACCTAAATTTCGGCAATATCAAAAACAACAAGAGAAGAAAACTATTAATTTCAATTCTGATAATGGAGAAGATTATAATGAAACGTTTTCTATTCATGATATCCATACTGCTCTTGATCAATCTCATGACACTGCTACAGGAGCTGATAACATACATTATCAACTCCTCAAGCACTTACCAGAATCCTGTTTAGAGACGCTCTTATCAACTTTTGATGATATTTGGACTTCCGGGAAATTTCCTTCTTCATGGCGTGATGCCATAGTAGTGCCAATACCTAAACCTGGACGTGATCATACGGATCCATCCAATTATCGTCCGATTTCATTAACTAGCTGTGTTTGCAAGACCATGGGACGCATGGTAAATAATCGACTTTTTTGGTACTTGAAAACTAATAATCTTATCACAGATATACAATGTGGTTTCCGTAAAAAACAGAAGTACTGTCGATCACTAAGGCGTTTAGAATCATTTGTGAAAAACGCGCTGATTAATAAACAACATGCTGTGTCTATCTTTTTACCTTGAGAAGGCATATGACACTACTTGGAAATATGGCATTTTAAGAGATTTACATGACTTCGGGTTGCGAGGTCGTTTGCCTCAATTTATTGCCAAGTTTGTAAATAACAGACAATTCCAGGTCCGTGTGGATTCTACCCTGTCTGATCATTACAATCAGGATCAGGGTGTTCCACAAAGCAGTATTTTGTCAGTCACTCCTTTTAGCATCAAGATCAACAGTTTATCAAAAGTTTTAAACGATTCAATTGATGGATCGTTATTTGTGGATGATTTTAATATTTCTTGTTATGGAAAACATATGCATACCATTGAACGGCAATTGCAGTTGTGTTTAAACAAGATAAATAAATGGTGTCTTGAAAATGGCTTTAAATTTTCTAAATCAAAAACCAACTGCATACATTTTTGTCGTAAATACAAACCCCATAGATACCCCGAACTGTCTCTAGATGGCACGCCGATTAAAGTTGTGAAGGAAGCCAAGTTCTTGGGTCTAATCTTTGACTCACACTTAACGTTTGTACCGCATATTAAGTCGCATAAAACTAAATGCCTGAAAGCACTTGACTTATTGAAAGTGATGTCAAATTCTAAATTTTGAGGGGATCAAACTACCCTTCTCCATCTATATCGATCACTTCTTCGTTCTAAACTTGATTATGGCTCCATCGTCTATGGTGGAGCCTGCAAAACCAACCTTAAACTTCTTGATTCTGTCATGGCTTAGGACTTTGTCTTGGGTCTTTCAGAACTTCACCTATTGATAGTCTCGGCGTTGAAGCCGATGAACCATCTCTTACTCAACGTGGTATAAAATTGTCTTTACAATACACTACTAAATTAGATTCTAATGAATCTAACCCTGCCCATAACTGTGTGTTCAATCCCCTTTATGCGGATTTGTATGACAAAAAGTCTTCGCTTTTTCCGCCTCTTGGGCACAGAATTAAACCATTTATTTCTTCTGCCGGTATTGAACTGGAAATCATAGCTCCTTCCCGTCTTCTTTCTTCTCCTCCTTGGCAATTGGTTAGGCCACAAGTTGACCTAACATTAACATCATTTTAAAAAATCAGAAACAAATGAATTACAATATAAACAAGAATATCATCAATTAAAACATGAATATAGCATTTACAAACCCTTATTTACAGATGGATCCAAGGGCGGTGGCTCAGTGGCTTGTGCCACTGTCATTCGATCCAAAACAATATCTTCTAGATTACCAGATAATAGTTCTATTTTTACAGCAGAAGCTAACGCCATATTAACAGCTCTCAAATATATGCAAAGACACCCTAAACGTAAACAATGTATAATCTATTCAGACTCTCTTTCTTGCCTTCAGGCGATTAAAAATATTTCTTGCAAACATCCACTTTTAATAGAAATTATTAAATTGTGTAATGATCTTGCAACGGCCAATACGACATCGTCTTCTGTTGGTTACCCAGCCATGTAGGCATTTCAGGTAACAAAATGGCCGATCTTGCTGCCAAGGCAGCACTCAACAAATCTGTGACACCACTTCTTATCCCATACACTGATTATAAAGCTAACATTAGATCTTATATCCGTGATCTGATGCAGAAGACGTGGGACACCCAGGTAGGCATCAATAAATTACATGAAATGAAACCCTATATTGGTTATTCCTACTTGGGTTGTCAGTCCAGATTTGAAGAGGTCATTCTACGGCGATGTCGTATTGGCCATACTAGATATACTCATGCATACCTTTTGAAAGGTGAGGATCCTCCGTTTTGCATCCCTTGTGATGAGAGAACCACGGTCAAGCATATCCTGCTTGACTGTTGAATTCTCCATCACAAGGGATAAATATTTCAACGTCAAAACAACTAAGGACCTTTTTAACACCGTAACTTCTCATTTAATTCTTGGATTTTTAAAAGAAATTGATTTCATCATTGAATTTTGATTAGTATATTCTGTAGATAGCTGCATTTTAATTCATGGTAGTCTAGATTAGTAACTTGAATTGTTAGTGACTGTACCCTCAAAGGGGGTTGAAGTACCGTAAAATTATTGCCCTCCTGAGAGGGTACGTAAGTCCCAAAACATTTCATGTACGCTTAGACTTCCACTGTTTTTAATCGTAGTATATGTGTATTTTTAATTTTTGGCTAGATGTGACTAAATTGCTAACAGCTGAGTGGATGATGTAAATCCAACTAGGGTCCATGCAGGTAGCAAAAGTACTGTTACTCCCCATGCCCTCTAGTATGGTGATCTACCTTCAGTTGTTGGCGATCTATAGCCTGATTTTATGTTGTATTGTCCGAATAGTGATATTAGTTTTAACCTTCCACGCTAGTTTTAATTCAAATTGTGATACTGGAGTTGTTTTACCGTCCTTCGCCGACAGATTCTATAATATACATATAGTCCTTTTCTTTGTTAAATGTTCTCGTCACATTATGGCTGAAATATTGCCGATGTCACGTTAAATATTAGCTCACTCACTCACTACCCAATACTTTCCACAAACACCCGCGACATTCTGTATTCAGTACGTTCCGCAAACACACGCCACAGTCTGCATCCAATACTTTCAACAAACATCCCCGAGAGTCTGTATCCAGTACTTTCCACACACACTCCGACATTCTGTATCCAGTACTTTGTACAATCACCACCGAGATTTTGTATTCAATACCTTCCAGGAAACTTATTAAGAACCTGCCAATTTCAACTGAATTTCATCATTTATTGAAGTCATGACAATATTCTATTCAACGGACCCGTGAAGGTCCCGGGGTAGAATAGGCCTTCAGCAACCCATGCTTGCCATAAAAGGTGACTATGCTTGTCGTAAGAGGCGACTAACGGGATCGGGTGGTCAGACTATGACTTGGTTGACACATGTCATCGGTTCCCCATTGCACAGATCGATGCTCATGTTGTTGATCACTGGATTGTCTGGTCCAGACTCGATTATTTACAGACCGTTGCCATATAGCTGGAATATTGCTAAGTGCGACGTAAAACTAAACTCACCCATCACCATCTATTCAACGTCACGAATTTGTTTTACAAGACATCGGGCCATGTGTATGTAAACCGTACCTTTAAACAGTATCGATCATTTTGCAAAATCTAATTAGGAGAGTTGACTGAAGTAAGTGGCTACATTTACACCAGTGATGGGTAGTATGGATCTATTTCCTAGAAGGTCTCTGAACGCAGATACAGTGTATAATCTGCGGAATGTAGTTTCCCAGTTACGTTCTTTATGTGAAGGATCAAATCTGAATCCGAGGTTTTGATCCACCTTCTGAACCGACCAAACATAAACTTTAGACACATTTTAATAATGTTTAGTGTTTTCTCTTGAAATCAACTGGGATGAGACTGGCAGCCGATACCTTTGCTTTGAAAGCTCCTTTACGGTTAATGCATACACTTTAGACATAGCATTGAACAAAATTGCATGTTTGTAGATACGCGCTCATGGTACCAATTAAACTTACAGCCAGCACAGTACATACCGTGAAATCAGCCACCTTTAGTTAGCAGTGATTTTGCTAAGGTGGATTTCTCGCATGTTTTCACATCTGATGCGGCGAGGTTTTATATTTCTTTATTACTAACAACGGTGCATGCCATTTCAGCTACATCACAGATTAAACATATAACACAGTACATTTTACAGTTGATGAATTATCGATGTCGTTATCAATATCATAACACAAAACATTAACACACAATGACGATAAAAAAGCAACAGTGTGCAGAACAGAGAAACTCCTTATGCTAATCTGAAATTTAGTCCTCTTGAAGAGAGCCATAACCCAGAGACGCTCCCGGATTATGCATTTTCCCAAATGGTAGTGATTTTGCATGAGGTAAAACAGTTGTTCGAAATTTGAATCAGCGGAGGCATATCTTACTTTTTTTTATCTATTCATTGGTAATAATGAAAATATGATTAACTAATAGACGCACTGGAGTTGATACGGTGGCAGTTCTTGGTAACTTAGACAAGCGAACGTAAGACACGAAAAGGAACATATCGCAGTAAGGGCAGGTGCACAAGCAACGGGACTGCTTGACACCTCAGTGTGCTACAGCCAACCAGCTTAACACCACAAGGTGCAATACGCTACAATCTGTGAGTCCACAACGAGCACATGTTGTTTACGAGGAGTATTTCTAATACACTGAAGTACATAGTACAGTTATATATGATACAATTATTATGTATTGTCACTATTTTGATAAACTTGGCATTTAGATCAATATCCATCAAATATTTCTAAATATGTCTTAATCTTAAATAAGAAAAATGTTCACACTTAAGGATTACATGAAATTCATCTTCAATAACAGTTTTGTCATTCCATTTACAAAATAGACATAATCTCTCATTGAATTAACTTTATTCTGTCTTCGTGTCTCAAGTGATGAAGTAATATAACCACAACTAAATGTTGACAGTACATATATCACATGTAAAGGAATATAAAAATTTAGATATCCCTCCACATTTGAAAGTGTCTTACGTTTGGAGTAATAAAAACATTTATTAGAATTCTGAAACGAAGTCGCCCAACATTGTTTAAGATTATCTGAAAGTTTCTGTTTAAACAAATATTAGAAGTAATCAACATTGCCACCATCCTGACTGATCCAGGCACAGCCCAAATTTCTGACACAAGTTGAACAAGTAGAATATGTCCACAGCACCCCATTGCTTGTAACAGGCGACTAAATTGGGCAACCTGTTTGCCGTGGGTTGCGTCCTGTGTCGGTGGAGGACGGGATCCTGGTGGTTGAGGGCAGATGGGCTTTTAACTGCGTTCCATTTGTCCAACACACCACTTTGGCCCTTATGTCACCTAGACGGGTAGTTGAATGGGCCCGATTCAACCAATCGGCTGGTCATGCCAAGCCCTGTGCATGGACTACATATGTGTCATTGCGCAAATCTGATTTTGGAATTGTTTTGAATTTTTGGTCCTGGCACTACTGTTAATCTGCAACTTTTTGTATTGAGAATTATGATCATATGAACTTTGCCTAGAATCTTATGCCAGAAGGCGATGGCTCATGGGCCAATCTGGTAGATTAATTATTTATAATTCTTCTGCTGGAGTATATCATCCGGGTATCCTTGGTGCTGCAAGCTGGACGCCCGCCTCACCTCAAAGAATAAAATATTTATCTATTTACAATTCCCCATGGCCCCTAGTATGGTTATCTACCTTCAGCTGTTGGCAATCTATAGCCTCATTTTGTGCTGTATTGTCCGAATAGTGATATTAGTTTTAACTTTCGACACTAGCTTTAATCCCAGTTGTTTTACTGTCCCTCGTTGACAGGTTTTTATGTTACCCATATATTTCATTTCAGTATTAAATGTTCTCGTCACGATATGGCTGAGATATTGCTGATGTGACGTTAAATATGAACTCACTCACTCACTGATGTATTAAGGAAAACAACTTATTAATAGTAATAAATATGACAAACAGTTGTGGGTTTGTTACATGTAAAACACCTACGTAAGTGCCTTGAGGTTCACATGAAGATATATTCCTGTACAATGATGATATTATATTAAATAAAGATACCAGAAACACCAACTTCAGCTAAAGATTGCAAACTGACTTCACATTCTTTATGTGCCAAATGGCTCTGAAAAATCAAGAAAAAGAAAAAGAAAAAATTACCTATCTTTTCAGGACTCGTGAAGGTCAAGAGGCGACTAAAGGGTTGTCAGGCTCGCTGACTTGGTTGACACATGACATCAGTTGTCAAACTACGCAGATCGATGCTCGTGATGTTGACCAATGGATTATTACAGACCGCTGCCATATAGCTGGAACATTGGTAGGTGCGGCGTAAAACTAAACTCACTCACTCACATCTCGTTTTACAAGAATAGTTGTGAGCTAAAGCCTGAAGGGAAAAGAGTGAGTGAGCGAGTGAGCGAATTGGGTTTATTAAGCTTTTAGCAATATTCCAGCAATCTCACGGCGGGGGACACCAGAAATGGGTTTCACATGAAGGGAAAAAATGTGAGCAACTATGGCATACCTTGCTCCGAAGCTTGTCTGGGACTCACTAATACTTTCATGTGCATCGCACGAAGATTTTTAACTCATATCACAAACATAGGAAAATGTTTTGCAAATAGAATCAGCAAAAGATAATACCCAATAATTACATGGGTTTCTTTTACAGAGAGAGGTCTTTTAATACTCTTGCCTCAACCACATGAAAAATTACTACCACACACTTCACCTTTTAACACGGCTATGTGTAAAACGGGTAACAAGGCACTGAATGCTAAAGACCATTAGGAACAATACAACAGTGTTAGACTTCGCCAGACACCTCACCGCTGAACACCGCTAGATACAATACATCACAAGGATTCGCAGTTGTGTTCTTCGGCTTATCACCAGAGGGTATAATAAACCAAAAGATGACACAGTGGTAATACAACATTAAGTACAATGCAGGTGTTAGAGGTCACCAGCTACCGTTAGGTACAGTACACCCGTAGATGTTACATTGGCACTGCACTGCTCAGCACCAGTAGGTACAATAATCCATTAGCCGTGTCCCTTAGGTGCTTAACAACGACTGGTATATTCGGCGCTCCTGGCACTTTGCACAGAGGCAACTTGTTCTGGTGGTCCCACACTGTTCACACAGGACTTGAAGAATATAACCTTCGCCGTCTCTCTGAAAGGTTTATATAGTTTGAGGTAAAGAAACGGTTTGATGACATAACATGAAGTAGTAATTGTCCAGAAGAGTGTCCTTAGGCCTTGCATCTGAACATTGGTGGAGGAGATGATAAAGAAGGGGACGCAGGTGAGCAGGTAGATCATGGTGAAGACGTGATTCATCTGAGACAGCTGCACCTTCTTTGCGTTGTTAGGACCAATGGTGGCAATGGTGGGACATTTTAGAATGGATCGAATTTTTAGGAAGCAAGCCGTTGCTGTGCAGAAGGGGATGCACACTATATTGAGAACCAAGAGGATTAACAGCCAACAGTTCGACTGCGTTATATTCATGTACAAGGCATCTGTAGATTCACTGTACTCCACTGTGTAGAATGACGGTACGAAATTGTACAGGGAGAAAAGAGCAATATTGAAAATCCAGGACAAAACCAAGAAGGCAAACACCCGTTTCCATGTAACCATGCGAGAATATTGTTGCGTGCATATCGCCAGGTAGAGGTTTGCTGAAACGGCACTTAAGCTGTGGGAGATCACCCCGCTAAGAGCGAGAATGCAAAGTCGGAGATATATGTCAAGTTGATCTATTCGTGGTCGAACAACATGCACGAATACTACACTCTGAGTGACACATACCTGAAGAACTTCAGCTGCAGCATGGTTTACCATGAGAGCTCCAGAGAATCCTCTCATACCTGGCGTCTTGATAATGATAATGATGATGAGGATGTTCCCGACAATGCACCATAAGTTGACTGTTCCAGTAATCGCTGTCACAACTATTGCCCTGTTTGTGATGAATGAAGTTGCATTGCTGTGATTCATAATGGTCAACCTGGACACTTGGAATGTCAACAAATGCTGCAGTCACACACAACGTATCAGGTCTTATGTATTAACCAAAGCTGAACAGAACAATTTGCCGATCCTTTGCCGATGTCTTTTAGGGAAGTTGCACTGCAATAACAAAGGGTAATTAGTTACTGAATTCATTCAGTGAAAGAAAGAAGACTGGAATAAAACATCGACTATGACATAAAGACCTACTGTTACATAAAATGTCCACAACAATAACAGAACCATCGACTTGACTTCTGTCCACCATCTATCCCTTCTTGCATCTATCATCTATCTTTACGTCACTAGGCATTTTGGACAAATATATGTATCTGTTTGGAAGGGATATCCACTCTGCTGTTGAACCCGTTATATACTTGTACTATAAGTATGTTTGTTGCCTTCAGTTCGGAGGCAACATTGACATTGATTAATGGAGAAACTTATTGACATGCAATCAATGATCACTGTAGTCAGTTGTCAGGTATTTTATTGCAATACGTGTATAGCATATCTTGCCTTTATTATTTCAGTCATAAGTTGACGTTGTAATGGCATAAATATACTAGCGACCATAAGAAACGTGATCAAAATAAAAACGACTGTAAATTCTCAAAATCGTTGTCAGTCTGTTTGTAAATAGCTAAAAACAGACGAAGGCAAGTTCCAGTTCTTCAAGATCTGTCCGCAGTTGAGCACCTTCGGGGATAACTGGGACGTCGTTATCGGAAACGCCAAAATCAGCTATTGACGAGGAAGGATTTAACAGCTGCTCTGCTAAAGAAATGGCGTCGGATACCTTAATCAAGACACCAGAAGACCCATTTACTCAGTTCGATGCCGGGTTCGGTTCTGTATCAGTACTAGAGGTGGCCACACCAAGCATTGAACGATATGTGCTGCCCAGAAAGTTGTGAAAGCTCTCAGTCGATTCTGCACTGTGGCCGAATATTGGCTAATGCACCCCAGTGTCATTCACGTGATCTCGCAGTCCGTTTGAGTTTCTTTTGGACACTATTGTATATATAATAAAAACTGTCGTCAACAGAATTAAAACTAGCGTGCTACGCAAAACCTTAAGTACTATTAGGACAATATACATAAAAACAGCATACAGACTGATAACCAGAGCACGTCCGTACATTGCATTTGCACCATCCCATCAGGTTTTTGCGATTGTAGTTAAATTTAGACAAACAATAGAACTAATACCATACTACTAAGTATTAAAACAATAGTAGATACAAACATGCTTCAAATGAAATGAGACCTTCACAGTTAATGGTTATATTCTACCAAAATATGAACGATCTATGTGCATCAGAATGTATGAATCAAATCTCTTTCTTTAAAAATCCAAGACTAAATGAGAGTTTACGGCATGGAAAAGGTTCTTTGAAAGGATTAAGGATAAACAGCAGTAAGATGAACACTGTTATCTATAATACCCTGCCTCACCAAGACAGAAGAGCGTGCAGTGTCTTTGTTGTTGATGGCGTTAAGTTAAGCCCGACGGTCCATGTATAGCAACGATAATAAGAAATCTTGTACTGAGATACTTGCACCTGTGGCGATATATAATGAACGTGAAAAAAGAACATAGTCATCCCACCTGATAAACTCCCTTGCATTAATGTAAGTATTCATTAAACGATGAACACAATCTGCCATTGTTGTGTCCTCCATCATTATGGATATAATGTTTCTTCTGTTTGATGACGCCTCGTGCGTCTTGAGATTGTTATTAAGACGTTAGGTTTCCTTTGGATACAACATTTGTCGTGACCAGACTTAATGCTTGTGATAATGCTGCAGTATGAGCATCGCAAATAGCAACTGAAATTAGTTTCATTGATGTCGTGGTGAGTCGTTTGTATATCATGCAATGTTGTTTCAATGTCTATTGTTGACTGCACCATTTAATCGTCACTCATTGCAAGTGTATGGCAGACGAGGGGTATTTTAAGGGCGCGCCCAAGGATGCACGGCCCAGAGTTATTATCGCTGGATTCGCCCACCCTCACGATGCGGACAGAGTGTTTGGATCGAAGTGGGATCTCAAGATCTTTAGAGAGATGCATGGGAGGTTCACAGGGTACCCTCCAATTAATAAAAAATGTGAACTTTTCACATTAAGCAGACAGTTATACAGACTTTTGTGGGACATTTTACTTGTAGGTGTATATATATGACATGTATATTACATGATAGGTGTATATTACATGACAAGTCAGAAACTGGGTTCACTTATAGTTCCAATGTGGGGAATAGAACCCAGGTCTTCGGCATGACGAGCCAACGCCTTAACAACTAGGCTAACCCCCACTCCCCTACGCTTACAATAAAGTAATTGAATCGTAGGCAGGGTTTAGGTAAGGTTATTTTACAAATGATCATGTATTTTTATTTCATATACGCAGAGAAATGTACACAAAGAAAAGACGGTAAATTACCAAAAGCATTCATATATTTTAGGAAAGCTTTTGACATAGTTAATAACCCTAAGATGTAACATCAGACTGCTTCGGTGTTCAGATGTTCCACAATATCATAAAGCGTTATCTACTCCTTTTTCCTGATGATATTTTTATTTTGCTTAACTTTTCCTTATTTTGCTTAACGACCTACATAAAAAGAGAAAGAATTATGTAAAGAAGTTACCTTAAGTCGCCCAGTCCACAATTAAACAGCTACACAAGCGTGAGTTGTCTGAAGTCGTAGTGCACCTTTGATGAAGAATCACCTGACGCCTTCTGTATATGCTCGTAACAAGCCAGGTGCTGGTGGTCATATTATGTTCTGGCCTTGGCTGTAGCTCCTCCCACAAGACAGCGCCCGTTCATTAGAGCAATCAATAGATACCTCACCTAATACATGACTATACGACAACATAAGCGCCGGAGCATCCTCTAACTATAGTACATAGTAACATATAAAACCGTAACATCCTCTAACTATAGTACATAGTAACATATAAAACCGTAACATCCTCTAACTATAGTACATAGTAACATATAAAACCCTAACATCCTCTAACTATAGTACATAGTAACATATAAAACCCTAACATCCTCTAACTATAGTACATAGTAACATATAAAACCGTAACATCCTCTAACTATGGTACATAGTAACATATAAAACCGTAACATCCTCTAACTATAGTACATAGTAACATATAAAACCCTAACATCCTCTAACTATAGTACATAGTAACATATAAAACCGTAACATCCTCTAACTATAGTACATAGTAACATATAAAACCGTAACATCCTCTAACTATAGTACATAGTAACATATAAAACCGTAACATCCTCTAACTATAGTACATAGTAACATATAAAACCGTAACATCCTCTAACTATAGTACATAGTAACATATAAAACCGTAACATCCTCTAACTATAGTACAAAGTAACATATAAAACCGTAACATCCTCTAACTATAGTACATAGTAACATATAAAACCCTAACATCCTCTAACTATAGCACATAGTAACATATAAAACCGTAACATCCTCTAACTATAGCACATAGTAACATATAAAACCGTAACATCCTCTAACTATGGTACATAGTAACATATAAAACCGTAACATCCTCTAACTATGGTACATAGTAACATATAAAACCGTAACATCCTCTAACTATAGTACATAGTAACATATAAAACCCTAACATCCTCTAACTATAGTACATAGTAACATATAAAACCGTAACATCCTCTAACTATGGTACATAGTAACATATAAAACCGTAACATCCTCTAACTATAGTACATAGTAACATATAAAACCCTAACATCCTCTAACTATAGTACATAGTAACATATAAAACCGTAACATCCTCTAACTATAGTACATAGTAACATATAAAACCCTAACATCCTCTAACTATAGTACATAGTAACATATAAAACCGTAACATCCTCTAACTATAGTACATAGTAACATATAAAACCGTAACATCCTCTAACTATAGTACATAGTAACATATAAAACCGTAACATCCTCTAACTATAGTACAAAGTAACATATAAAACCGTAACATCCTCTAACTATAGTACATAGTAACATATAAAACCCTAACATCCTCTAACTATAGCACATAGTAACATATAAAACCGTAACATCCTCTAACTATAGCACATAGTAACATATAAAACCGTAACATCCTCTAACTATGGTACATAGTAACATATAAAACCGTAACATCCTCTAACTATGGTACATAGTAACATATAAAACCGTAACATCCTCTAACTATAGTACATAGTAACATATAAAACCGTAACATCCTCTAACTATGGTACATAGTAACATATAAAACCCTAACATCCTCTAACTATGGTACATAGTAACATATAAAACCGTAACATCCTCTAACTATGGTACATAGTAACATATAAAACCGTAACATCCTCTAACTATAGTACATAGTAACATATAAAACCGTAACATCCTCTAACTATGGTACATAGTAACATATAAAACCGTAACATCCTCTAACTATGGTACATAGTAACATATAAAACCGTAACATCCTCTAACTATAGTACATAGTAACATATAAAACCGTAACATCCTCTAACTATGGTACATAGTAACATATAAAACCGTAACATCCTCTAACTATGGTACATAGTAACATATAAAACCGTAACATCCTCTAACTATAGTACATAGTAACATATAAAACCGTAACATCCTCTAACTATAGTACATAGTAACATATAAAACCGTAACATCCTCTAACTATGGTACATAGTAACATATAAAACCGTAACATCCTCTAACTATAGTACATAGTAACATATAAAACCGTAACATCCTCTAACTATAGTACATAGTAACATATAAAACCGTAACATCCTCTAACTATAGTACATAGTAACATATAAAACCGTAACATCCTCTAGCTATAGTACATAGTAACATATAAAACCGTAACATCCTCTAACTATAGTACATAGTAACATATAAAACCGTAACATCCTCTAACTATAGTAAATAGTAACATATAAAACCCTAACATCCTCTAACTATGGTACAAAGTAACATATAAAACCGTAACATCCTCTAACTATAGTACATAGTAACATATAAAACCCTAACATCCTCTAACTATAGCACATAGTAACATATAAAACCGTAACATCCTCTAACTATAGTACATAGTAACATATAAAACCCTAACATCCTCTAACTATAGTACAAAGTAACATATAAAACCGTAACATCCTCTAACTATAGTACATAGTAACATATAAAACCGTAACATCCTCTAACTATAGCACATAGTAACATATAAAACCCTAACATCCTCTAACTATAGTACAAAGTAACATATAAAACCGTAACATCCTCTAACTATAGTACAAAGTAACATATAAAACCGTAACATCCTCTAACTATAGTACATAGTAACATATAAAACCGTAACATCCTCTAACTATAGTACAAAGTAACATATAAAACCGTAACATCCTCTAACTATAGTACATAGTAACATATAAAACCGTAACATCCTCTAACTATAGTACAAAGTAACATATAAAACCGTAACATCCTCTAACTATGGTACGTGGTGACGATACATTTAGGAACAACGTATCATACGGCCTGCACAGACGAGTTACCGTTGTCTTGTGCGTGAATGGTCTGGATACACGACTAGCGATAAAACAAAAGTATAGCCTAATTTGGAACCTAGCCCTTACTGTCCATTTCAGTGTTGTACATTCAGCGTGATGGGTCTTGATTCTGACTCGTTCACATGTGATTGATAAATCTTTGTGGATATTAAGTCTATTACTCTTGCCATTTAGATGCCATTTCACTTGTTGTAATTGTCTGTATATGCACAAACGATGCACCGTTGGCGACTTATCACGTCTACACCAATACAGCAATGAATCACGGCCTGTTACAACCACACAATACAACAGACATAGAGAATGATCTGTTCCTGGCGCCAGAGGTAGAAATTACAAAAATTGACTCGATTAATCTTAGATTGCGAAATAGAGAAATAGAGCTCAAACGGCATGTCAAGGTCCTGCCAAGTGGCCTGCTTCTGTGACCTTTAGAGTGCTATATGAATACATCACATACATGTGTTCTGCCTGCATGACGCATTTTTCAGAGGTAAATCAATGATATGTTGAGGAAATAGCTAAGTCGCCGACCGGCTCAGAGCTTAATGTTTCTGATCAAAAGAGACGGAAAAGGTTATCGTTGCAAAACACGGACCGACCGCATAGAACCCAGTCATTTTACTTTTCAGTATTGTTCAAGATGCACATGGCCGCCGACATTCCACCACAAAGTCGGATAACTTTACAGACGACATGAATGGTCAGCAATTTAGGTTTGCTGACTAAGTCATACATGCCATCCACCCTAGTTGCCTAGATCAGTCCTCATAACATCAGTCACCGAACGGGTGATTGGGTAACCTAGTTAGTGGTTAAAGCGTTCCCCTGAAGACCCTGAAGACCCGGATTCAATTCATAACATGGGTACACTGTGGGGAAACCCTTTTCTGGAGTCCCCCGCCGTGATATTACTGGAATATTGCTGAGAGAGGCTAAAGACGAAACTCAATAACTTGGAGGCTACCATGCCTTCACAGCTGCTGCAGAATCAGCTAGAACATACATTGCAGAAGGGTGTGGTTGTTTCAGTCCCATTCTGGTGGAAATACTACATGTATTGAACTGCCACTGATTATCTGTCAGAATCCTAACTGTCCGATTGATCAAATCAATGATGACGGACCTGGGGCAATAGCTGGGCTAGACGAGGATGCTGTTACTGTTTCTCGTGTCTGACGAAACTGATTGTGATGTATGTCCTTGGGTTATACTTCCTACTGCCATTCTGTCACTTCATTTTGGATACTATAGAAATATCTCCAACGGCACTTATATCGCACTGACCTCCACGCAGCACGAGCATGTTCTAAACGTATGCAGCATCATAACCTCGGACCGTGTTAATAGTCATATGACTTATCCCACTGGGTACCCATTTTCTGCTTGGTGAACAGGCAACATGCAAGACCGCTGGCTATTGTTAGTTCTGTGTTAGCCAGATTATTACCATTGTCTTCTGTCTATAGTCATGGAAACATGTTTCATGCAAGCAACACATATTTCTTTACATACATACCACTGCTAACAGGATGTTTGCCATTATTGCCATATTGATATCGTTACCATATTTATACACTTAGTCTCAAACGCCCACATGTCTGTGTACACAGCGAATACGTACATTAAAATTGTGATGATGGCAGTTTCCTAACCATTACTTCAGTTAATGATGGATACTGATTGGTTACGTAAAGTCATTCAGATCATTCGTTCATATAATGACGCTATACAGGTGTCTGATTATCCGCGCGCTCTTGCACATGATGTAAGCAAGGCCGTAAACTCACCCGCCACTACCACCCCCAACACCGCCCCCCCCCCCCCCCCCACACACACACACACCCCACCCATACACACACACACAGCCCCATTCTCCCCTCAACATGTTTCCTGAGGAGCATTTCACACTAACCCTTGAACGCTAACCCATCTTTCTCCAAAACCATGGATCCGCACCTGAGTAGTTTCTAACTATATATTTGGTATACCAACGTACAACATAAAAAACGAAATCTTCACTGCAATATTGTGAAGAATTATGATTTTGCTAATGATGCTATCAACGTCTGTACCGGTTTATGCTAAGCTGTCAGTAGTAGTACAAGTTGGATTGGTGTTCATGAGAGTCCCGCAGTAATGAGTGGAAGACGTAACAATTAAGTGGGTGATAGAGTGAGTTTGGTTGTACACCACTTGTAGCAATATTCCTGGAATATCATGCCGGAGGACAACTGAAATGGGCGTCTCACATTATGCCCATATAGGGCCGGGGTCTCTGACGTGACGGGCCCACCACCCTAATGCACAAGTGCTACGCTTTCTTTATCCAGTGTAACGTTACACATCCAAGTCAATTAGAATCCAACCAGGTGGGATTTGTTAATCAGACGTTTCCGTTTTTGTGCTAGAACTAATTACTTCCTGTTGCTGCACTTTCCAAGCAGACGTGGGAGTTACAATTACCATGGTTATATATCGCGTCTGATAGTTGCATCAGGTGAATGTCTCCGTGTCCACCAATATCATCTTGTAGGAACCCTCACATAGTGTAGACACTTCGTGTAACGCCCTGAACGACTGTAGGTGTCTACCGCTGAGTCCTATGATGTTGCCATGAAGTTAATAATGGTGACGTTGTTATAGCGTCCAGAGCATGTGGGTTTCTCACGTGTCTCTTTGAGCAGAAAATCAATAACACAGAAGGTATGCACAAAAAGTAATGAATTATTGAAACACAAACGAGTTTAATAAATAATGGTTAATTGATCAAAAAAGCATTTACTACATGAGAAACTAAACATTCCTGTCCCTTCATTGTAGCGTCGTCTGTCAGTGAATGGGATGTATGTTTCCGATTATGTTGAGTACTAGAGGGTGGTCCTGTTGCCTCGAGCTTAAAGTGTCCACTAGTCACTGCAAGCGGAGTAAAACCTCAATGACTCACACTTTGAGCCTAGGTATTACTGATCTCGAAGTAAATACTTGTATATTGCTTTTCATGAGGCCGATTTTAAGTGCAAATTCCCAACGATTAATTCTGGCAGATAATTGGACACACAAGATATCAAGAAGCTTTCTTTGTCTAGAATGTAAGAGCCAAAACTATAGACCTACCTCTGCATGCCCCTCAAGAACACCGTAACAAAAGGGAAAGTCGATTCGTTTTGTAATTTGAAAACTCATTTGAGCCTCATTTGGGACATTTGAGTTTGACAAGTTCATGATATCCATATATACACAAACCTATGCTGTAGTGACTGATGATGTTATTTCAATGTTGTATTTAATCTTTTAATCATAATAATTTTGCAGATTGAAAATTATGAATGCAACAAATGGTGTTCATGACATCATGTCATTTTCTGGCTTATTAAAACAACAATGCTGCACTGATATTTTTAGTGGCTGTACCCTCCAAGGGGGTTGAAGTATTGTAAAGTTATTGTCCTCCTGAGTGGGTATGTCAATTCCAAACATTCCATGTAAATTTAAGTCTACCGAGTTTTTAATCGTATTATTCTTGTTATTTTAATTTGGCTAGCATGTCCTACACTCGCCTGCGGTTCAAGGGATGGTGTAAATCCAGCTCATGTCCATGCAGCTAGCAAAGGTACTGTAAGTCACCATGGTCCTTAGTATGGTGATCTACTTTCTGCCGTTGGTGATATATAGCCCGTGTTTTATATTGTCTTGTCCAAATAGTGATATTAGTTTTAACTTTCCACACTAGCTTTATATTGTCACTGTGATATTCTAGTTGTTTTACTGTCCTTTGACGACAGATTTATTTATGAAATACATATATTCCATTTCAGTATTAAATGTTCTCTTGACAATATGGCTGAAGTATTGCCGATGTGACGTTAAATCGTAACTCACTCACTCACTTAAGTCCCCATGGTCCCTGGTATGGGGATCTACCTTCAGTTGTTGGTGATCTATAGCTTCTGCTTCACTTTGCATTGTTTTCTTTAATTACAATGTTTTAGTAGCTTTTCATGCCAGTTTTATTTTATAATATGCTGGTATTTTTACTGTCTATCGTCGACAGGTTTTCAAAATCTTCCATTTCAGTGTTAAATATTCTCGTCACAATATGGTTGAAATATTGCCGATGTGGCGTTAAATCTTAACTCAGAGGGAGGTCGGGTGATCCCGACACAGTCAATACGATAAGCCTAATCGTATCAGGTACCCTTGCTCCACTACAAACTGCGGGGACCCTTGATCAAACTGTGAATCGGACTTCTCCAAACCCACCAAGAACGTTTTGGTGAATACGGAGATTTCCCTATAGGGTCTCAGATGACCTTTTTCTTGGGGCACATGATACATCCACGTCAGTAAATCAAGAGCTACCAAACCAAACGCAGTGCACATGTGATGCAAGCGAGACATCTCAAAGGCAAAGGCCGAATATTTCCAAACTTTTACTGAATCCTGCCAATCACAATGCTTTCAAATGATGTAAGCAAAATTGACTAACACATCTACATGCATTTGTTTTATAAAATAGGACAAGTTCAGTTGTGTTGGCTAGAATTTGCGAAGGCTGTATTTCAAAGAAGTTCAAAAACATGGTTTTCCATGACATGTCCATGGTGGAACTCCGGGTCAACGTCACAGCGCAAGTGCAATAGCAGCATTATATTTAGATGGGATACTGATGCCAAATAAGGGCATCCAATAACAAGCCGTTGGATGGTCTCTGAGAATTCATTAATCGGCATTTCATTTCAACTTTCTCCCCGAGAACTGCCTTTGGAAACTAAAGGAGAGCCGAGTTCTTCCACACAAAGGAGTCGGTTAGAATGCTATTCCGTTCTACACACTGTATACACACACAGTGCAATGGTTTCCCCAGAAAGGCTAACTGATCGACTTAGAGAACACTTGGTGAATGACCTCATCCGATGTACTATAGCTGGAATTTTGATAACATTAATTTTGTTGAGTCCTCATGTACATTGCTGATTTTAATAATGGCTAAATTGCAGTATAATCGTCAGTGGCCGAAGGGATGGTGCAAATCAAGCTAGGGTTCATGCAGGTAGCAAAGGTACTGTAAGTCTCCATGGACCTAGTATGGTGATCTACCCTCTGTTGTCGGCGGTCTATACCCCGTGTTTAATGTCGTATTGTCATCTTTAATTAGAATGTTTAATCCTTCAGTGTTAGTTTTATGTTCATATCTGTGATCGCCTAGTGTTGTTATTGTCCTTAGATGGCAGGTTGTAATGTTTTCAATTTGTTGTTTCTAATACAGTCAAACCCCGTTTACTTTTTGTCATCGATTTACGTTTGTCATCTAACAATCTGAAGTTCCACACGCTACATTATTACATCCCAGACAACCTGACAAATGGTAACCTGCGTTCCGCCTTCCATGTATTATCGGTACACTTATATGTTATGATGATTCACTGTTATTACTATTGACTGTTCCGCAAATGTCGAAGCCGAATAATCCTGTCCTGAGTGGACGTGGTCACACGTGGTCGACCTGACCTGGGGCGACCACGTGTTAACACTTGCTGCAGGTAGCGATGCCAAAGTCTTGCTATGGCACTCTGTGACTCATTCATGTTTGCCTTGCAATCGCAGACTGAGACTCCACAGCCTCCCAATGACCAATTGCATTCTTGCGCTGAGCCTAAGTATGGAGTGTGCGTGCAAAAGGAAACGCATAAATTTCTTCCCGTTTATTGGGTTTAATATCGCACTGAATATCACCCAGTCACAATATTGGCCGTCGGCTTTTTTAGAAGAGGCACTGTGCAGAACTTTGAATCCATATCGTGGGGAAAACTCTTTGAGCAGTGTACGAAGGGAGGTAGCTCTAAACAATGAAAGCCGCGATCTGTTCAGGGAAGACTGTTCACCACACCACAAAGATGTATCGGGGTTGTATCTAGCAGAAAAAGTAGTGAGATTAACTCCAGAAACACACATGGACTCATTTCACTGACTAAGGTTTGCAAGCCACTGACAGGCACAGATAGCCGCAGTATATGTAGAGCTGATAATATGTGTACATACTGAAACTCTGATTCATTGTACGAGTTTTAGATTTGGGTGAGTGAGTGAATGAGCAAACATGAATATGTATATATTCTAAAACCCGTCGTCAAAGTACGGTAAAATAACAATTCGAATTTACAACTAACACGTGAAGTAAAAAAAAAACAGCACAAATTGAACAATACATATTATTAATATAAAATATGCTATAGATCACCAGCAACGGAAAGTAAATCACCATAATAGGGACCAAGGGGACTTACAGTACTTTTGCTAGCTGCATGGGCCCTGGCTGGGTTTACACCATCCTCTCAGCCACTGGTGATTTTAGGAAAGTGTTGCCGAAATTTAAAATGACAAAAATACTATGTTTAAAATATTGGTAAGCTTAAATTTCACTTTGAAAGTTATGGGACTTACGTACCCTCCCAGGGTATTAGATTTGGAAATCTCCACTTTTAGAGTGTTATACCGAGCCACGATCGGCTATGCACTGACAACATAAGAGCAAGTCTGCTTGTGAGTAAAAGTACCACTTGTAATGCTAACAGGCGTTTCAGTCCCAAGTTTCTTCAACGACCTATCCCTTACAGAACAGAAATAATTTGACGACTGTCCTGAAGTACAACAGTTTAACATCTGATAATTCATCTGTCCCATGGAGCTGTTCTGTCTTTCCAGAAAACAACAACAACATCGATAGCGACAACGACAACGACAACGACAACAACGACAACGACAACAGCAACACACGTAATATCGAGGTACTGAGCGTGAATGCAGAATGTTAGCCTTAGGAAATATTGTCCTCAGAAACGTATGTACAGGGGTGTAGTGCTGAGGACCACTATATGAGCGAATGTGTGATTGCGCTAACAACAAAGCATAACTGACGAGAGCTCTCAAACAGAGGTTACGAAAATTCATTTTCTCCAGTATGCTTCAACTTATTTATCAAACAGGAACATAGAAAAACGATAACATGCACCATTAAAATAAACATACACTATCGATGTTCATGGGTCAGAGCAAACATATATGTATCATTTCTTACAATTTCCGTCTGGGTCACCAAAGAAATAAAATAATCTGGAACACAATTGGGAAATGTTTATTTATTCATTTTAGCTTCTCGCTTGCGCGCCCTCATTATGCTGATTTACTCAATTATTCTCTGGTTACGTACACAAGATATTTCTAAGTAGTCTATGGTACATGCTCCACGACAATATTTCGTCAGTGTTCTCACATTATGTCAACACAAATTGTGTTTGCCTCCAACTGTGATATAGATGTGGGAATTGACAAACTGTGCGCAGGGCCTCGGATCAAGATGCTATTAACTGGCCCCATATGTTTTATTTGGTCGTCATGTTGTTTGATGCAATGACATTTAATCCAGACGAGCAGTGATGCGTTGCAATGCACTTCTCAAATCAAACTGTTCGCATCAAACTGTCACATCAATGGGAATATGGTAGCCCAATGACAACGTGAAAAGAGACTATCACCCTCCGCAGTTCCTCAGTAAATCTGTTGATAGCCTGTACTTGTCACCTTAGCAACAAGGCAACTTTGGCAATTTACCACAAAGTGTGCAATGACGTCGTTCACCAGCTGCCACTAGACCCTTTGCAACACTTAATATTCGCCAAGACTACTGATACCGTGTAAAGGAGGTTGGTTAATATATACTCTGTCAAAAAAGAAACGCACAAGTGATAATAAAAATTCAAATTCACTTTATTGCATTTTTATGCAAATCAAACCTAGTTTCTGTCACCAGTGTTATGTTGTTGGGGGCCATTTCCTACAACATGAGGAGTGATCACAGTTCTACCTTGGCCTTCAAAATCACCCGATCTCAATCCATTTGAACATTTGTGGGACCAGTTTGGAAAAGTGTCCTACGACGTCAGTCTCAGCCTCAAACACTGCAACAACTGTCTCAAACCTTGCAGGAGGAATGGACCAGGATGCCCCAAGCATAGATTCAGAGACTGACGATGTCTATGCCTAGGAGGTGCCAAGCAGTGTTGAGTGAGTGAGTGAGTTTAGTTTTACGCCGCACTCAGCAATATTCCAGGTATATGGCGGCGAAATGTAAATAATAGAGTCTGGACCAGACAATCCAGTGACCAACAACATGAGCATCGATCTGCGCTTTTGGGAACCGATGACATGTGTCAACCAAGTCAGCGAGCCTGACCACCCGATCCCGATAGTCGCTTCTTACGACAAGCTGAGTCGCTTTTTATGGCAAGCATGGGTTGCTGAAGGCCTATCCTACCCCGGGACCTTCACGGGTCGCCAAGCAGTGTTGAATGCTCAAGGCGGTCACAACAGATAATGATTTTCACGCCATCTGTACGTCGAGTCTAACGTTTCCAGAAGCATTGTTTCATGTGTACCTTGCAACAGTGACTGTTAACATCGCCTAAGTGAAATTTGATGCTAGTACGATCATTATTTCTATTATTATTGACAAATGAAATAAAGTGTTTACATTACTGAATTTTCAGCTATGCGTTTCTTTTTTGACAGAGTTTACTAGGCGTAATTAGACAAAAAGGATTATCTCGCATGTAGCACATGTAATAGACACGTGTCTCAGATATTATAGAACTAGCAGTGCCCAAGACACACCTGGTCCATGTTCTCATGTTCCTCATCAAGATAATAAAGAAACCTACCACTCTTCTACTAGAGCTCTGCAAAGGCCTTGGAGATGATGCTGGATTACATGTGTACACACGACCGAGTTCATCTCAGGCATGCAGAATTGAGATTTTTTTTTGCGGACATGCTGGCCACTCCATCATCTCTCCAGCTTGCTGCCTAAGGATATCCGTGTCAATCAAATATATATGATTATAATCTTTACTCTGTCGCTATTCACGCCAGTTCAGTGATATCGCGTTCAACGTTCTGCCCAGTCAGATTGTGGAAAACACTACGGGTTCACAATATTAATTTCTGTAAGATATTACTAATAATATTTTCATGTAGAAATGTTTACTTAGCAGGTAACGTCTCTATGCAGATCGTGTTCTATTGCCGTGGATATCGGAATAATCTTTCTAGCTTTAATGAGACGGTAATAATAAGAAATGCATACTTAACAAAATGTCTAGATACAGACTGAAAAGTGGCTGGCAATAAAAATGACCCAAACATAGAAATGTTGAAACGGGGAAACAAAGTTTATTGTCTATGAATATAATACTCAATGTGTTTAAACTGTGATGCAAACAAATAATTTGTCAGCGTAGCTCTTTGGGTCCAGCATTTGAATATATTTGTACTCATATTGATATTCAGTGTTTCTTTCCAGTGAGATCAAAGTTCGTTTCATATCTGACCAGCATCATGGTTGCATGCTGTCATAAGAAAGTGGAAGTGGATAGTGTAGAAGTGGAAACAACTGCGATTTTGGCAGACTGAGTTTCGGTTCTACGCCTCTTAATATTCCAGCAATATCACGGCGGAGGACGTCAGAAATAGGCTTCCCACATCGTACCTATGCCTGACTCAAATGAAATCGTATTACACACATAATAAACTTGATAAACACTATAAGGTGTCCCTCGAGATGAACGTAAGGTAGTGCAAGGGAGTGAGAGTAAACCTCTCTGATTCCATGCATGTGTCATGTGACATAAACAATTGTTTAAACTCTACAACTGGATCAAAGTAAGTTATGGTCGCTTGTATTTTAGATTGTAAAGAGAATGAGATATTGGGTCAATCCTTCATTTATATCTCCTCACATGAAGTCATCTGTTCTAGATCTAAACATATTACAAGATGACCTTCGCTCTGGACAAAATGGAGTTACGCATTTGATCCGCTTGTCACGATCCGCTTTCTCATTGCGGGGACCTGAAAACGGAATATCAGTTAAATGTGTCACATTATTACAGAATGTCCTAATGAAAATAATGCATTCTATATTTGAAATATTAACAAACATGGGAACTTAGGTATCCGTTGGAAGCAACACTGCTCCTTGTGTATAGTTCATTGTTGCAACGTTCCTCTTTTCAAGACTACAGATAAGCTCAGTAGTGGCTGCCTGAAGGTTGAATGTCGTGGCTCTGTTATGGAGATGCCCTGATGGACTCGTATGGTACAGAAGGCGTCTCGATCACGTCTTCGTAGGCACTTGTCTCTGCTTTGGCCTCAACTGAAAACCACGATACACATTTTCTAAGAACACTTCATACATTGCCATTGCATACCATTCCATTCAGAACGATACAGGTAAAACCTGCAATACAGCATGCCTTCACTTCAGGTATGATTAAGCTCTGCAGTAATATAAGAAGTTCTATCCATCTACCGTTAGTATTCTCATAAACTTTCAGCTGTGTGTAATGTTGTCGTTCTGTGTCCATGTTTGACTCAGCTGGACTGTTAATGTGATCTGAAACAAATCGACACATACAAAATTAATAAAATCACCAGCATCATTGCAGATATAGGTTGGGATGATTTGTGACCAACTGACTCGATATGTTTAACCTACCCAGGGATGAATATGCTGTGTTTTCCATTTCTTCAGTTTCAGGATTTCTAGTGCTGCAAAGGTAAGTAAGGTCAAGTGGGCAACATCCTAGGGAAAGAGACACGTTACAAACGCTGATGTTTATAAATAACAGTTTACCTTGTTTCAAAGCAAATTATTTCAAAAGGTTTTATTTACATGCTTAGCCTACCTTTTTGGTGTAGCAGATCCTGGAAGAAGAGAATACATAAATCATACCTCGTAGTATGAGTATCACAACAGACATATTTGGCATTTTGGAAACGTTGCAAATGAACAATGAAATGTACAAGGGATAAAGAATGAATAAATAACACAATGCATATAAGCAGTGATTGATGAAAAACCTTTTCGTAAATGTCACTTACCTTTACAAGTTAAACTCACTATAAACTGCATTGAAATATCCCTTCTGTAATTATCTCCACATCATGACTTAATTGTACACCCAATGCTTTTGATATTCACCTTTTAAGATTTTTCCAAACCTGAACCCCTTTCGGTAGAGTACCGTTAAAACTAATCCTTCGATCAGCAAGGTGAGTAACAGAGTTCCTATTGCGGTTCCAGCTATTATACTTGTTCTGTTATACTCTTCTTTAGGTGGTTGCGTGCTACTGGGACCTGCAGTATAAATGGCCATTACATGGTATTAAAAGGATTCAGTTCTAAAGCAGTAATGCATCTTTCAACAGAAAGTGAAAAGTTTATTATGCACAGACAATTTAGCTTACAGTAAGAATGCTCAGTTACATTTTATTATATCTTAAGCTTGCTATCAGAGAAAAGATCGCACAGTTGAAGATAAGAAACAAAGAAATCTCAACCAATACTGATTTTCCATTGAAATGAAAAAAGGATCGAAACATAGCAAGTGTAAATCGCCTTGTATTTAGGAGATGTTATGGTTAAGGTAACGGTACTTACAGCTGATATTGAATGTCCGAACATCAGTGTAGTTGTATCCTCCATACCGCCACGCCCCCAAACACTCACATTGTTGACTATGCTGACTCCTACTGACGGTGAAGGAGAGAGTAGATGTCCTGGTCTGACCACTGTCACTGACCGAGGCTGACCCAGTGTCAGGACAGGACCATGTGATCGTAGGAAGAGGATTTCCTCCAGTCACCGAGCAGCTGATTGTCTGTTGTTCTCCCTCAAACATCAGAGCCGGAAACTGAGTGATGGAGGGAGGGAGAGGCGGGGGGTCTGAAACAGAAATATCAAGACCGCAACTATCAAGAAAAACACTTGAAGTACAGATGTTACTGCAGCGACAATGATGAAATCTCAAAATAATTATTGCGGTATTTCCACACCCATAGAAATCCCTTCATCTGATAGCATACACAAATTCAATGTATCCAAGAGTGATAATGTATACTTTATATACCTCTCCTATACATCTCTGTTTACATTTGTCTGCATATTCCAGAAAGTCTTTCACTGCACATCACAACAGAATGAGGATATACAAGAAATGGCAGAGAGAAAACAAACAGTGAACACTGACAAATCATCCTGTCGAGACGTTATACTTTACTTTGCAGGGAATACTGGGATTACTTGTGAATCCTCACATTTGACATCCAGTGACACAGAACCAGTCTTAGTTGTGGATGTCCGTGTGTTTCTGACCTGACATCTCACAGTGGTCTTCTCCTTATTTGGCCTGAAGGTGAGAGTCTGGTACCACCAAGTAGAAGATCCTGTCACTGGCCCGATGTGGCCACCTGTAGCTGTACCATCACTGTAGTGCCAGGTGAAGGTCACGTTGGGATAAGCAGAGGCAGTACAGGTCAAGGTTATATTTCTGTTCTCTACAGCTACAGAGTTGATTGGTTTTGTGACATCAACCTGTTCTGGACCGACTGCAATCCAGTACAATAATCTATGACAGCGGTGATATCTGGACCTCTTACTACATTAGTATTGATAGTCTGTTATGTGTATACATGCACGTTGAGATAATATAAATACCAATTGTAATGACTCTCGCAATGTATAATCAAAATATATTTGATCTTCTTAATTTATCATAGGTGGCATGTTACTCAGCTCTGTTTACTCAGTGTGGCAATCAGACAAGCATTGTATTTACTTGATGTGGCAGTTGGGTGGCTGTCATGTGAACTAAACGACTACCTAACGTACAACTCACACCACACTCCTATCCGAGCTCTGCCAGACTCCACTGGGGCGGGGTTGTGGATGTTGGTGGCCCGACAGTAGATTGTATGACCAAGGTCACCTCTGACAGGGTAGAAGGTCACCGTACTGGTGGTCTGGACAACGCCTGACTGAGATGTGTGACCAATGGATATTCTACTTGGCAACAGAACACTGTTCTTGTACCACGAGATTGTGGCAGCAGGGTAACTGGCAGAGGTCACACAAGTCAAGGCAAGGGGTTGACTTTCAGCAACTCCAACTTCCTGATTAGCAGACGTGATGTTTGTCAGTGACACACTCTTGACAGCAACTGTATTGAAAGGACATATCGAAATGGGATATCATACGTACCGGTCAGTATCGTCAGGAATACAACAAGGATGTCAACAACATGCATGACATTTCAGGACATATCGATACATGTGCTTACTGTCAGGAAAGGAATAAGTAGAGTTGACGGTAGACTGTGTGTTTGATGCCTGGCAGTAGTACAGGGAGTTCCTGCTGTTTCCTGTCAGCTGGTAGTTGATGGTGGCTGTCCAGCCAGTGTATCCCTCTACCGCTGCTGGGCTGGTGGCCACACTGGTCCCGTCTTTGTACAACGTCATGGACGGCGGTGGATTGGAGACTGCGACGCAGGTGATAGATGTAGTACTTCTAGTAAGGGTAACATTGCTCAGAGGAACTGAAATAATAACGCCACTTTATGAAGTATGCTGTGTACGTAAAATAGCTTCAAGTGATGGTATGACTGGTTAGAAAAACAGGACTAAATATATTTATGAAGTATGGTGTCAGATACAGGAGGTTTAGTGATGGCAACACTGGTCAGAGAAACAGAAAAAAAACCAGTAGCTTTGTAAATGTATCTGTGTAGGGTGGCGGTCGTTTCGAGACGGGCGATTTATGCATTATTTTGGTGGATTTACGCCGGGCTGAGGACATATGGTCATTACATATACACAAGTGCAAATAAAAGTAACTTAAACATACCACATCACATACATACTCTTGAACCAAATGTCAACATGACAGACTTACCAAAAATATTAATCTGTATCTGGTTACTGGCTCTGCTTCCAAACTGAAAGTCACACCTCCACCTGAGTTTATCCCTGCCGTACATGGCGTTCGCGATGGTGAGAGTGTAGTTGGTGGAGCTGGGGCATGAGGTGGTGTAGTCAGCTGGGAGCCGGATGGAGGTGGAACTGCAGCTACCCTGGTTTACTCTGTAAACTAAAGTCCCATTCTGCCACACCATGGCTGTATGTGAGGCTTCTCCTGTGTAACACATCAGGGTACAGCTTCCTCCTGCCTGCACAGAACCTCCACATGATGAGGTCAGATGATAGTTCTGGGCAGAAACTGAAAGTTCACAAGATGATGTTCAACTGAACTGACATACTCTTTGTGGAAAAAAGGACTTCAGAATCAGAACAACATTACATTATGTGAGATGTAACATGAGACGGGCGGTCCCTTCAATTAGTGCGATACCCGTGCATCATTTAGGATACCCGTGCCTAATCATAATGAAGTCAAACTGGTCTTGAAAGCGGTTTGGTCCACATGTAGATAATATCGTTGATGAGCAAACTAGATCAATGGTTGATGAAGGTATAGTGGAACCTAGCACATCAACTATCATTGTGTTGGTTAAGAAGGCTGATAAGAGCTAAAAATTTTGTTTGGACCTGAGAAATTTGAATGACCAGCTGCTTGACGAACGTTTTCCTTTAATGACTCCCAATGAGACACTGATGAGATTTAAACATTCAAAATATTTCAGTGTTCTTGATATGAACTCTGCTTATAACCAGATTGATTTGGATGAAACGTCTAGACCCTTAACTTAAGACGTCGTCTGGTGTCCTCCTTAACATTCCAACATACTATGCACCTTGTACTAAGTGGGTTGTCGAAAGATCATGTTTCGGTGTATCTTAACGGTGTGTGCGTCCATTCGTCCAAGGCCGATGAACATTTGTCAGTGCTACGTGAGGTGTTTGAGCGAATGACGTCAGTTGGTTTGACATTAAAACCTTCTAAGTGTCATTTCTTTATAGATACAATAGAATATCTTGTTTCTCAATTTCTGCCAGTGGAGTTGGTCTTGGTTAAAAAAAAAGGTGTTGAGGCGGTTCGGAATTATCCAGTTCCTGACACATGGGAGCAAGTTAGGTCTTTTCTTGTTTTGGTTACACACTTCGTTAGATTTATTCCCAACTTTTCCGATCGGGTGTTACCACTCTGTTTCCAGTTGAAGATTCAGAGGCATTACCTATCTGTGCCTTATCAACAGACAGACAGTGAGCTGTCATCAGACGTGCTCATTTTGGTGTGATACGTACATGGAATTTAGCAAGGATGACTGATAAGTCCATTACACAGAGACATGTTCGAGAATATGTCAGGCAGTGTTCAGCATGTATTGAGGGTCCTCATGCTGTGTCGAGGAGTCCTATTGGTGAAACTCGGACAGCTTCAGCACCTTTGCAAATCATCCACTGTGACTTTGTAGGACCACTCCCTAGATCTTCGAAAAGTTTTGAGTACGTGTCGACATGTTTGGGTGATCTGACACGTATGGTGTTTGTATTTCCCGTATGATCAGCTACCTCTGCGTCAGCAATGTATGTGCTTGAAATCTATTTTCCATCTTTGGACCGCCACTTACACTACACACTGATAATAGTTCAACTTTCACGTCCGTTACATCTGAGGATTTCATGGATCATTGGGATGTTGTGATCAGTTTTACCCCGATAGTTCGTCCTCAAGCAAATCCAGTGGAAAGGGCACACAGAACTTTGAAGTCATCTACGGTGAAAGCGGCAATCAGTGAAAAGAATTGGGACAAAGTGTTACCAGAAATCGTGTTGGCGCACAATTCGTGTCGAGACAGAACAACTGGAGTATCACCTTATTTCGCCATGCTTGGTAGATCAAGTGACGTGTGTCGTCACTACAGTAGTGTTTCTTCTGGAGGGGAGGAAGTAGCAGACGCGAGTTGTCTGTGGGAACTATGTTCAAAGAAACATATTCAAGCCAAACAAGAACGTCAAGAAGATACGTCTAATAGACATTCGAGAAGCTTTGAAATAGGTGATAACGTTGCAGTTAAAGTTCTCACTGGTCCTAAATCTCGTAAGAAACATTTTCAGACTGGTTTTGTTGTGAGTAAAATTTTTTGGTGTTTTTCTGTGCGTAAATTCTAAAACAGCTGATATGCGACGTAAACATATTTTGGTTAGTAAAGATCTTGTAATCTTAAACCCTACTGGAGGGGAGGAATGTGAGATGTAAACACGAGAAGGACGGTCCCTTTAATTAGTGCGATACCCGTGCATCACACATGACACGGTAAGCCAATCAGAGGAGATTACTGTAAGCGGGGCGTCCGAGCTACATGTGTACAACTCGTCTTGTCTTCTGTCTTGTCCAGCCGTCGTGAATAAATGTTTTGTGTGCCGGCCGGCGCCTTGATTGTTATCCCTTACAATTACTACTGAAGACACAATCTCCCCTCTCCGGTAACCCACTTATCCGACTTATTCAGAACTGTGCTACTGACGTCATCTCTTATGTCATATTGCTTCTCGATACTGGAAACACGACCTACTTATCACATTATGTGTCTTGCCGTGTCAGCACAACACCTTTGTTTATGGGTATAATCGAGGTAAATGTAGACGTGAATCGTATCTGGCTTACCTCCTTCAACTACATAACACGCTAAGCTATGGCTCACTGTTTACCCCAGCGTTAAATGTTTAATCTAAGGAAGCAAATTCTGACTCATTTGGAACTTGACAAAGCTAAATATTTCCTCCATTATCTGAAGGTCCTAAGGAATTGTCACTATCTCTTCCATTACGTTTGTAGTTATTGCACACTCTGTGTAGGCCACATTGTCTCGGTGTACATATATATCTGGAAACCTGTACTACCTGTTCACGTATACATACAATCTACTTCACGCTTCGGGTTAGGCCCCTGAATGTGTTGTACCTGAGGTGAGAGATTCGTTATGTTACCCTAAATGCAGTAACAACCATAGAAATACTAGTAAGATACGTGTACCTACCCAGTTGTTTGTGAAGAATGTCCACCGTTAGAGTCCCAACCGTGATGAAAAGATGGAGGTAGAGCATGGACATCTTGGTGGTGTGTGAAACTAAGTTTAGTTTCACATGTGATAGATACTAGCACTGGTTAAGAGTGTATACAGTTATACTTCCGGGATATGCTACCTCTGTGACTGCGTTAGTAAAATATGACGGGATGTATGGCTTGATGTGTGCCACCTAGACAGGGTATTGAGTGAAGTAGGTCGTGTATCACACACACATTTACCATATTGTGGTGTTGGGTGACAATGTACCTTTGTTGATTGTATAAATGTACACATGATATGCACAACACCTAGATATTCACTGTAGGGTACATGTCGCTCAAATCAGCAAGGTCGTGAGCCGCATATAGTGTTAGGCGACAGTGTATATGTACTCTTTCTGATTATCTGCCCTGTGTGTGTTTCGATATGTTATAATCAAGAGTTGGTGTATATTCATGCAGAATACATACAGATCTAATGTGTGACCAGGCCCCGATTTCTCGAAACAAACTTAAGTTTTTACTCAAATTTGAAATTGAATTTGACAGTTTGAAACAGCTGAAATTTTAACTCAGCTGCATTTTTAAAATGAAAATACCCCTACAACTTTAGCAAAATATTCACAAACCTGTAGACTATTTTAGTGTTTAATATCAATTTGAGTACATTCTTGGTAATATCTTTTCTTAAGTTTGAGTAAAACCTGTAACTTCAGTCAAAACTCAGACGTTTTAAGTTTGTTTCGAGAAATAGGGGCCTGAGGTGGTTTCTAAGACTCGTCTCCATACAGACTAGTAAAACGTATCAATATGCCAACCTCCAATGCTGAAGCAGTTATATATCTCGAGTTTCACAACATATCACAGCACCTTAATGAATATACAGAACACATGCATAAGCGTTTGAGTACAGCAAACAGCAAAACTATCAATCCCGTCATAATTATAGATCTGAAACATTCTTTTTTCTTTCTATTAACATATCTTGAGATAATATAATACACACGTAAACTGTAAACAAAAGTGTAAAAAAACGACATGTGACTGGTATGAATATTCGATGCTTTTCACTGCATCATAATTCAGAAAATCCGCGCGGGTTGACAAACACAAACTAACAAGTGCGTCGTGATGACTGTTTTATACTGATTCAGACTATAATGTCATTACACAGGAGCTATGCAAATATTTAGTGAAGACGTGTGAGTTGCAACATGGCCAAACATATCTGTCTGTTTCTCTGTGGGGCTGTGTCTGTGTGTCTGTATGCTCCTTTTCAGATTCCGGTCTCAGCATTTGACAGTATTTGGTCGGTGGTGTAACTTGCAGTCGGCAGAAAAACAAAGAAAGTCAGAAATATTATCGTTTATTCAAACGTGGTTTCAGCACGCCATATTCACTTATGTTTGAGAGGCACTATACATATATTATACGCATTCAATACTTCTGTCAAACGCGATTACAATATATTTGCGGCAGCACTAGTGTCGCACAAAACACTCAATATCCCCACAAGTGGAAATACATTGCTCTTCGTCACTCACATATAAATAGCTACAAGGACCTGTGTGCATCATGTCGTCAGGTATATATCAGATATATCTTATGCAATGACCAATTCACTTCGAGGGTCAAGTTATGTCACATCATAGGCAAGTCAATTCATGAAGGTCAAACAATGAAGTAACCTCATCCTTCTACCATTTCTACAAGGATCGTTTTGGGGACTAGATCAAAGTTATCTTTTGGTCATTATGTGTAGACCCACCCTGACTTTGCCACTCCATCTTAGGCAGGTGTATCCAAAGTTATTTGAAATATTTGGTTTGTTCTGATTACTGGTAGTGGCCATTTGTACGAGGGAAATATACACCAAGTTGCGATGCATAATTCACTTCTGTGTTGTGTTATTTACCTGCGTTGTTACAGACGGGGGTTTCCTTGTTGTTTGTCTGCAAGAAAACACCCTACAGTAAACAACGATTCCGATAGAAGGATCGCCTGTTGGTATATTTAAAACTTAGAGTAGTGAAATGTTTGACTACAGTCCGTTTGATTCCATTTGAGACAAAAAATCTAATAACTGCAACAAAACCAAATTTTGCACAGCCACATGAAATCGACAAACCATCTCTGATGATGAGTCTCATAATTTGGGACACCCGAATAAAACAGTTGTTTACGAACATGCTGTTGGCATGACGGAATAGTAGTTAAAATAAAATAGATAGTTAAAAACTATCTTGGAAAACTGTACCGATTCAACCTGCACGGACAGAACTGAGGGGACCGTCTCTAAACCCACACGATTGAGAAAGTCGATTCGTCTCTCTCCTTTGTCTCTCTGCGTATTCTGAAAACGCACATGGAGACAAATCATTCTTTGATCATTTCAAAATATCGGTTATGGTAGTTGCTTCACAAACTTGGTTTCCGTTAAAAAAAGTAGGCTCAGAAAGTAGATGTGCACTATGCGAAAGGTCTGATATTGTTCGCCTAATAAGCCAGTACTTACGCACAATTCGAAAGAAACGTACAGAGGGTTACGAGCATGTATATTTGGACGAAACATGGGTAAATGCTTCCCATACCACAGGGACACAATGGTTAGCTAGCTCCTCTTCAGAGTCCTGTGCCAGAAAATTACCACTTGGCAAAGGAGAGCGACTGATTGTGCTCCATGCTGGTTGCGGCACCCGTGGCGAGCCACCTCCTCGTGGTGGGTGCTGGGTAACGCTAAGTGCTCGCCAACCCCCCGTGTGGATCCGGGGGCATATTTGGTCCACCAACCTGTTGGCCGTGGGTTGCATCCCTGTGTCGGTGGAGGAAGGGATCCTGGTGGTTGAGGGTAATAGGGGCCTTGAACCATGTTCCTGTTACTCAACATACCACTTTGGCCCTGACTTCACCTAGACGGGTGGTAGAACTGGCCCGGTTCTATCAATCGGCCTGTCACGCCAAGCCCTGTGCATGGTGATTTGCATTTGTTTGCATGGTGATTTGCATTTGCACAATACATTATCAATGGGCCTTTGTTATTTTGATGTGCAGTGTAATAATATTTGATTACTTTAACTTGCCTAGAGTCCTATGCCAGAAGGCGGTGGCTCATGGGCCAATCTGGTGATATGAGACCTCTGAAATCTGTGATTCTTGGGGATTATGTCATGGGCCGAACCAGCCTGACATTTATTCTTTTAGTTTTTCATAGCTTTTCATGTCTTTATCTCTGGAGTATAACACCCCTGTATCCCTGGTGTCAGCATCTTGGAGATCCGGTGCTATTTGACGCTGTCCAAGTTGACACTCCGTGGTGGGTGGGGAGCAGGGATGTCGAATCCATTTACACTTATCATGGATCCCACTCCATCTGGTTCATTGCGAAATGAAAAGAAGCGACGTTTTGAAAATGTTGAGGATTCATCAAAAACTGTTTCTTCAAATTCTGATTCATGGGCTCGTTTCCTGGTGATTGAGGCAACTGATTCACTACCTATAAAGCTAAATCCTTTTGCGATTTCAAAGGCCATTTCTGGAATTTGTGGAGATGTTAAGAACGTCACCCCTCTCCGTAGTGGTTCCCTTCTGGTGGAATGTGCACGGAGACAGCAGTCTCTCAATCTTTTGTCCATCAAAACATTTGCAAATATTGAGGTTGCTGTGTCTGTGCACAGAACATTAAATTCATGTCGTGGAATCATTCGTGACAGAGCTCGTTGTCTGTTCGACATGTCAGAGGAAGATATTGCCACAGAACTTGTAGATCAAGGGGTAACTGCTGTAAAACGTTTCACTGTCAAGAGAGAGGGTACAGTTGTGAAAACTAATACCTATCTCTTAACGTTTGCCCGTGCATCTTTGCCACAGTCCGTAAAAGCTGGATACTTTAATATTGGAGTGGACGTGTATGTTCCCAGTCCACTCCGGTGTTATAAGTGCCAAAAATTTGGTCATGGGTCCAACTCTTGTCGTGGCTCCGTCGTGTGTCATCGCTGCGGTGACAATCATGAACATACAGACTGTGACAAGGAGTATAAATGTGCAAACGGTTCTGGCCCACATGATTCGTCATTCAAATCCTGCCCCGTTTGGCAAACAGAATCAAAAATAATGAAGCTGAAGTGCGAAAAGAATATATCATACGTTGACGCTAAAAAGTTCTTTCAAAGTGCTAATTCGACTCCATTGCCTTTGTCGTACTCTGCTACAGTAACTCGGCCTGTAATGACATCTTCTGTTGCTTGTCAAACAGATCTGACATGGGTCAAGTCAGAGAAGCCCATGACTTCTGCTCCATCCTTGCCATTGATGTCTAAGTCAACGTCTGCCTCTCAGACTTCATCTGGTTCCCAGTCGTCATCAGACTCTTAGACAAAGACTCAGCCAGACACATCACAAACGTTGACTAGGCAGTCTAACACTGGTCAATTACCCAAGAAGAAAGGAAAAAAATTCAACAAGAAACAGTTACCAAATATCCCAATTCCTTCAGAGGTTCCCTTTGAGAATCCCTTTGAACCTCTAGATATGGAGGTGTCGCCGTCCTCTCAGGACACACGAAGGAGCATAACTCACTCACATTCCCGCGGAAGATCACCAATTGAGGCACCATGACCCAACTGTCCAATATTATTCAATGGAATTGCAGAGGTCTCAAACATAATTTCAGTGAGGTTCAATTACTAACACAGGACTTTCAACCGTCAGCTGTATGTCTCCAAGAGACATATTTGAAAAATACAGATACCTTTAATCTAAGACAGTTTAGTGATTACCACTGTTTTTCTCCTCCAGGAGATAAAGCAACTGGAGGTGCTTCAATCTTGGTGCGGCAAGGTATAATACACAGTCCTGTCCATCTTAGTACTAATCTTCAAATTGTTGCTGTTCGTATCAGTCTGCATATTGCATTGACTCTGTGCAGTTTATATATTCCTCCCTCCTCTGATATTACACAGTCAGACTTAAAAAATCTGTATGACCAGCTTCCAAAGCCATGCCTCATCATGGGCGATCTGAACGGCCACAACCCGCTTTGGGGCAGTGACCATACTAATACTAAAGGTAAAATCCTTGAAGAATTTATTTCTGATAATAATCTATGTATTTTCAATGCTGATTCTGCAACATATTTACATCCTGCTACTGGCACATATTCTTCTCTGGACCTATCACTCGCTGATTCCACCATATATAATGAATTTGAATGGGCTGTACATGATGACCTGTGTGGGAGTGATCACTTCTGCACCATTCTTAAAACAGTCAGCCCTGGTGATGATCCACCTTTATCAAGACGGAACTTTGCCAAGGCTGACTGGTCATTATTTCAGACACTATGTAGTGATCACTTAAAACATGATATTTTTGCGAACAGCGAAGACCCTATACAGTTATTTGCAGATGTACTCAACAATATTGCTGACCAAACTATACCAAAGTCCTCTGCAATTCCACACATTCGTAAACCATGGTTCAATAAGGAATGTAAACAGGCCAGAAAGTGTAGGAAGAAAGCTGAAAAGTATTTCCGCCGACATCCTACTGTACATAATCTAGACAAAGTTAAAATTTTAAATGCTAAGGCTAGACGTGCTTTTAAACAAAATAAGCGTCAGTCTTGGAGAAACTATGTTTCTAAAATAAACTCACGCACACCTATGTCCAAGGTGTGGAACATGGTCCAAAGAATTAAGGGCAAAGGTTCTAAATCTACTGTACACCATCTGAAGGATGGGGAAAATCTTTTAACTAACAAAGCTGACATTGCAAACAAACTTGGTGAAACTTTAGCCAAGCATTCATCTTCATCAAATTATATCCCTGAGTTTCAAAAGTTTCAGAAAGAACAGGAAAAGAAAAAGATTAATTTTACCTCAGACAATGGTGAAGATTATAATGAATTATTTTCACTCCATGAGCTCCATACTGCCCTTCAACAGGCTCATGATACAGCAACAGGGGCTGATAATATCCACTATCAGCTCTTGAAACATTTGCCCAAATCGTCTTTGGAAACTCTGTTAAATATATTTGATACCATATGGACTACCGGTAATTTCCCAGCTTCATGGCGTAATGCCATTGTAGTCCCTATTCCCAAACCTGGCCGGGACCATACTGATCCCTCTAATTACAGACCAATCTCGTTAACGAGTTGTGTCTGTAAAACCATGGAGCGAATGGTAAATAATAGATTAACATGGTATCTTGAAACCAAAAATTTGATAACAAATATCCAGTGTGGTTTCAGGAGAAATCGTAGTACCATTGATCATTTGGTACGTTTGGAATCCTTTGTTAAAAATGCCATAGTAAGTAAACAACATGCAGTATCAATTTTCTTTGATCTCGAGGAAGCTTACGATACCACTTGGAAGCATGACATTTTGAAAGATCTACATGATTTTGGTTTAAGAGGCCGTTTGCCTCTTTTTATATCACAGTTTTTACAAGACAGGCAATTTCAAGTCCGAGTGGGTTCAACACTGTCTGATCATTATAATCAGGATCAGGGAGTCCCTCAAGGAAGCATTTTGTCTGTCACACTGTTTAGCATTAAGATCAATAGTTTATCCAAGGTTTTAAGTGATTCAATAGATGGATCGCTTTTCGTGGATGATTTTAATATTTCTTGCCGAGGTAAAAATATGCATACCATTGAACGGCAACTGCAGCTTTGTTTAAACAAAATAAATAAATGGTGTCTTGAAAACGGCTTCAAATTTTCGAAGTCCAAAACTAATTGTATACATTTTTGCAGAACATATAAGCCACATAAGGACCCAGAACTATCTCTAGACCACATTTAAAAAATTCAGAAACTAATGAATTACAGTATAAACAAGAATATAATGAATTGAAACATAAATATAGCAGTTATAAATCCTTATTTACAGATGGGTCCAAGGACGGTGGCGTAGTAGCTTGTGCCACTGTCATTGGATCCAGAACAATATCTTCTAGATTACCCGATAATAGTTCTATTTTTACAGCTGAAGATAATGCCATATTAACAGCTCTTAAACATATTCAAAGACGCCATAAACATAAACAATATATAATCTATTCCGACTCTATTTCTTGTATTAAGGCTATTAAAAGTATTTCTTGTAAACATCCACTTTTAATTGAAATTATTGAATTGTATAATGATCTTGCAACTGGCCAGTACGACATCGTCTTCTGTTGGTTACCCAGCCACGTTGGCATTTCTGGTAACGCAATGGCTGATCTTGCTGCTAAGGCAGCACTCAACAAATCTGTGACACCACTTCTTATTCCTTATTCTGACTACAGAGCTAGCATTAAAGCTTACACTCGTGATCTGATGCAGAAGAAGTGGGACACCCAAGTAGGTATAAATAAACTACATGAAATAAAACCCTACATTGGTTATACATACTTGGGTTGTCAGTCCAGATTTGAAGAAGTCATTTTGCGACGTTGTCGTATTGGCCATACAAGATACACTCATGCATACCTTTTAAAAGGTGAGGATCCTCCGTTTTGTATCCCTTGTGATGAGAGAGTCACGGTCAAGCATATCCTGCTTGACTGTGTTGAATTCTCCATCATAAGGGATAAGTATTTTACTGTAAAAACTGTTAAGGATCTTTTTAACACAGTCAGCGCTCATTTAATTATTGTTTTTTTAAAGGAAATTGATTTCTTAATTGAATTTTGAGAAATATGTTCTGTATATAAATGTATTTTAATGATTGGTAGTTTAGGTTAGGAACTAGAATTGTTAGTGGCTGTACCCTCAAAGGGGGTTGAAGTATTGTAAAATTATTGTCCTCCTGAGAGGGTACGTAAGTCCACAAACATTCGATGTAAATTTAAATCTACCAGGTTTTTAATCGTAGTATTCTTGTTGTTTTAATTTTGGTTAGAATTTTGTATACTCGCCAGCGGTTGAAGGGATGGTGTAAATCCAACTAGAATCCATGCAGGTAGCAAAGGTACTGTAAGTCCCCATGGTCCCTAGTTTGGTGATCTACCTTCAGTTGTTGGCGATCTATAGCCTGATTTTATAGCGTATTGTCCTAATGCTGATGTTGTTTTTAACTTTCCATGCTAGTTTTAATTCCATTTGTGATATTCTAGTTGTTTTACTGTCCTTCGTTGACAGGTTTTATAGCAGACATATAATTAATTTTGATATTAGATGTTCTCGTCACGATATGGCTGAGATATTGCCGATGTGACGTAAAATTTTAACTCACTCACTAACTCACTCACCATGCTGGTTGCAAGAGTCGGGGCTCCCTAGTCTTCAAGGCAAAATCTAAATACAACCGAGATTATCATACCGAAATGAACAGGATGGTCTTCTTAGAATGGGTACAAAATAAATTGGTACCAGCACTGCCCCCGAAAAATTCGATTGTGATGGATAACGCTCCATATCATGGCGTTCAAGTACCTAATACAAAGGCTCCAACATCTAACAGTAAGATGGGGGACATGATAGAATGGTTGCAAAACAAAGCAATGTCGTATCCAGAAAGAGCAACCAAACCTGTTCTGTATGACATAAAGTCAAATAAAACCACACCTGTCTTTAAGGTTGATGAGTACCTTACAGAACATGGTCATTCAGTTTTGCGAGTGCCACCCAATCATTGCGATTTAAACCCAAAAGAACTCATTTGGGGTATCATGAAATCGGATGTTGGCAGGCAAAATGTAACATTTAAATTGAAGGATGTACAGACGATTGTTCAACATCAATAGACACCATCACGCAGGAAACATGGCAAAAGTGCGTTGAGAAAGTTGAGAATGAAATAGAAAGACATTATTGGGAACACAGTGGACTGGATCATGCCACCATCAAGCCAGTCGTCATCAGGGTAGACTCTGACGACAGCGACAGCGACACCGACTCGGACAACAGCGTCTTCTGAAAGAGGCAACACTGACTCCCATTGAACACCTCAAGTGGTAGCGAGACAACGGCTTTTGAGATGGCCCAATCTTCACAACACACGCTTGATGATTACCTGGCTGTTGTACCAGCACGTGCTAGTACAAAATAGCGAAAGGTGACATTATTCGGGTGTCCCAAATTATGAGACACGTCATCAGAGTTGGTTTGTCCATTTCATGTGGCTGTGCAAATCTGGTTTTGTTGCAATTATTAGATCTTGTGTTAGTGAGCAATTCATCGGTCTCAGATGGAATCAAACGGACTGTACAGACTGTACGGACTATCACGGGCACCGGCTAATCGGTCAGTTCCCCATTAGACGGTGTCAGTGAGGGTCAGTCGGCCTAACTATATTCTCGATGTCCAGTGTTTGAAAATCTTCCATTTCATTTTGAAGGAATCATTAATTTAGAAGAAAGGTCGTAGTCATTCATTATATTCTCTGCATCTGTTGAGTAATAAAGGGCACATTTTCGTAAAAGTATGCTAAAGGTACAAGGGGCACAAACAGAAATATAACACATCATAATACTAAAATGGTTCTCCTAAAACGCCCTGACATGCGCATATTACTGATACTCCCTCAGCCTTTCATTACAGTCTTAGACCGCAAAATATGACTGCTACCATGGTACATTTTGGTATAATCGGTAGATCAGAAATAGATTGTTATTTCTCAGTTTATATCCAGTTTGCACGCAATAACCAAATTTGTGTGTTCATTGTGAAGATATATTTTCTATTTGCTTTGCGAAATATTCACTATTATATATTCGATAACGATTTCATGAGCGTATCATTTGAATTTCGAACAAAAACTGTGCAAGTGTCATAGAACTTTTTCCTCAGAAGTAATGTCAATATGACGACAGCATGACGAACGTCCTGTCTCTAAGCGAAGTAATGTTGGTTCTGCATCCGCAGCTGAAGCTCTTGACATGATGTCATTTCACAGGATCTGAAACATATAGAAACAAAGGTAACATACAAATATCACATCATCCGAACATGCCACATTTAAAGTAAACGTATTAAATCCGAAGAGAATGAAAGGCATATGCGTTCGGTTATTGTTGCTGGGACATTTAAGAAGGAGTTGATCCATAACAATGAAATGCGATTAGAATCACCAGGAGTGTTTCATGTTTTGGTTACCTTGAGAATGTGCCCCAGGGTTCTGGTATTGCGATGTCCTGATGGACTCGTAGGCCACAGGGGGTGTCTCTGTCACGCCGTCATAGGTATTTGTATTTGTCGCAGCTTCCGCTAAAGATAAGATTAATTACATAATTCATTTCTGAATACACAGCTGGCCTGGTTGTCAACTTCATGATTGTGGATAACACGACGTTTCGGAGCGTATGCTTGCTCCTTCATCAGGAGAATCCAAGAGAGTAAACAATATGATGAAACAATATGAAGCAAAATGTATCTACCTTTTATATTCTCATAAATCTTCAACTGTGTGTACTGTTGCCTTTCTGATTCTTCCTCTACGTTTGAATACTGCGCTGGAGCACTGATCTGATCTGAAAAAGAAAAAAAACAAAACAAAAAACCCCAAAACAACAACATTGTACTGATTTAGCGCTAACAAAGCCAGAGATGGTTGTAATATCAACTCGAGGGAGACATCCAATAGTCAGTACATACCTAATGATGAATATCCCCTATTGTCCATTTCCACGGGTCCAGGATGGCTGAAGTTACAAAACAGCATCTAGTCGGTTTTGCACAATTGAAATCAATTAAAATGTTATATGTTATTTTATAATATCTTTTTTTAAGTTACTTACGTATTTGTTGACTTTACCTGACCTGTGAAAATTGGGGGTAGAATAGATCTTTAGTAACCCATACTTGCCATAAAATGTGACTGTTCATGCTTTAAGAGGCGACTAGCGGGATCGGGTAGTCAGGCTGCTGCCTTGGTTGACACATGTCATGTCGCACTGTTGATCACTGGATTGTCTGGTGGAGACTCGATTATTACAGACCGCCGCCACATGACTGGAACATTGCTGAGTGCGATGTAAAACTAAACTAAACTCACTCACTCACTCACTTCCATGTGGATTACCTGTTTCGTGTAGCTCCTGGAAAACGAGAATAGTGAAATTGTCACGGACTCTGAAACACACTTTAAAAATATCAACATGTCACATGAATCAAAAACGAAATGGAGAAATAGATAGATACGTTTCTTTCCTATTACCACAGTGCAGAGACGCAACTATACCCATACATTAAATCTCATTAGTAAAGTAAATGTATTTTCATCACCATGCGAAATCTTGTCAACCTAATACAGATAGTTACATGTGGGATACCATCTACAGTCTGCAAATAGTGTACAGATAGTTACATGTGGGATACCATCTACAGCCTGCAAATAGTGTACAGATAGTTACATGTGGGATACCGTCTACAGCCTGCAAATAGTGTTCAGTCATAGAAACAGGAAAAAACAACAGGAAATGTACTATGTACCTTTTAGAATGTGTCCAACTCTGTATCCCTTTCTGTACAGCACCATTAGAACAATTCCTCCTATGACCAGTGTAAGAAGGATGCCTCCTAGTGTCGCTCCTGCTGTTACCCCTGTGCAAGTGGGTGAGGCTTCAAGCCTGTGAAGGTCTAAAAGGCAATTAAGACGCTGATGCAGACGATTGCTGCTGTCCGGTGTTGCGTTGCCCCACACAGATCTTTAGAATGTGTGACAAGCTAAAACACAACATCACAACGACGTATATAGAGTATTACACACCGTTATGCTTCATTGTTTATGAAACGGCGATGTGACGTAAACCGTCTTTTCCCCGACAATTGCATGAACAAAAGCGTATACCAGATTATTCGTAATTTCTACTGAAAACAAGGTCGCAGTGCATTAAGTATTAACTATAAAATCTGAGGTTTCCATCCCTTTATTATACCAAGGGCAAATGACAACGCTAACATCACGCCATGTGCATTATCGTAATAACACCATCTTAGTTGCATTGGGCTCCTCTCTACCTAATGATAACCACGTTTCTGACCACTCGTTGTCACGATACAATTCTTGTAAACCCCTAAGAAGAAAGCCGTTTACTCGAAATTCACTTTGAAATGCAGTCTTCTCTCTTCAGCTGCTCGTGCTACCCATTGGCAGTGCGGGATGTGGGTTGTTCGTCCTTCTTTACATGACTTATGGTCACATTTAAGATTTCCTTGTGTGTTTGCGGAGCCAATGCGGGATTCAGAGGGTTCGAACTCCCTGAACCCCCTCCTTGCAAATGTCCTGGGTAGTACCGTTACTGGCAGTGGGTTATAGGCTAAATTCCAAACATGAACACAAACTCTAAAACTATTAAGTGTCTTGTCTGGACTATACTTGTGACATTGTCAGTATTCCACCAGGCAATGCAATGCACGATAACCAAGTCAGCCATGTCAGCGAGTGTACCATTACCAGGTATACTGAACAAAAAAAGTTTAGCACCCTCTTGTCTTTAAAATGATAATCCCGTTCCAACATGTCTGCAATTCAAATCTCTTGGCATTGATGCATGAGGAAAAATCGAAATGCGCCTGTATCTTTTCAGATGCTAATGGTAATCATAAGAAACGCATCACACAGAACAAAACCATCCAGTGGTCAAAGCTTTAATGCACACACATTACGACATTCACCAGAAAGTCAAAAACGTTTAAAATTTTTCAAGCATTTAGCACGGGCCGTAGAAGAGGCATGCCTGAAAATCAGCGACACGAAGTTGGGAGACTGCAGGGTGGTGAAACCTTTCAGGAAGTAGCGCGTCATTTCAATGTGCACAGGACTACGATTTCACGTCTCTGAGCACGTGTGCAAGAAGCTGGCCAAGTCAGAGATCTTGTCAAATCAACGCCTAGGGAAGATCGATATTTAGTGACGTCATCTCGACGTAACAGGTGTACCAGTGCACCACAGTTGGCCCGTGAACAGCAACATGCTACAGACACTATTGTTCACCTTCAAACTGTCATGAATCGTCTACACGCCGCCAGACTGCATGCCCGACGCCCAGTGGTTGGGGTACCCTTCACTTAACGTCACAGACAGGCACGTATACAGTGGGCACGCATTCATCTACGATGGCGTCGTGCACAATCGAACATGACATTATTCACGGACGATTGGCGATTCTTAGTCGATTTTGCTGACGGGAGACGTCGTGTATGGCGTTGATCAGGTAAGCGTTGTGATGTGAATAACGTCATTGAACATGACCGATATGGCGGGGGGAGCATTATGGTTTGGGCTGGGATCCATGCCGGGGTTAAAACAGACTTGAATGTTGTCCGGTGAAACCTTAATGGACAACGATGTTGTGATGAAATCATGAGACCAGTTGTTATCCCGTTTTTACGTTTCAGCGGGATAACGCTAGGCCACACACTGCCATGCTAACCAGGAACCTTCCCCAAGAGCACAATGTTCGACCTCTTCAGTGGCCAGCATGATCCCCAGACCTCTCTCCCATACAGCATGTTTGGGATACTCTTGACAGGAGGGTCCGAGAATTTCACCCCCATATTGATAACCTCCGTGACCTTGAACTTGCACTCGTACGGGAATGGGGTAACATTAACGTTGTGATCTCAGAGCAGTCGTTGACAGTATGAGACGTCGATGCACATCTGTGATTCAGGCCATTGGAGGTCACACACGATACTGACATTTGTGGCCTCAGACCCCCTTCGCAATTTTGGGAGTGTGGAGTGTTGGGAACACTGAACACGGCTTTTGGGGATTTTCTAGCCTATAAATGAAATGCGACAATAGTATGATTTACAAATTATTTTTGATATAATATGATTTATGTCATTTTGTATACGAGCGTGCTAGACTTTTTTGGTTGAGTATAAGTTGCCTTTTACAACAGCAGGGATTAATGAAGACCAGTCCTTCAACAGTTCCCCAAGGGATTCATTCCCAGTGTTGTTCACACCCAACCTCTGTATATTTGTTTGTGAAACGATTCGTTTTAATCATTGATGGGGTTTGATTCTTCAAAGGCATTTAGAAGTTGGCGTAGCAATACAGGACAAATTTTATGGATAGCAACTTCTTGAGTTTATTTTCACGACGTTTCGGGACTTTTCCTAGCCCCCTTATCAGGTTGAGCTGCACTGAGCAGTAAGGCCTGATGAGGGGGCTAGGATAAGCCCCTAAACGTCGTGGAAAAAACCCCAAGAAGTTGCTATCCATAACATTTGTCCTGTATTGATGGGGTTACTAGTACTTAAGTCCTAATACCTGATGATATAACGACATCCACATATTCTCAGTTTTACATCGGCTACGCTCTGCAGGCATATTCATTCAGCTATATCGTCATTTAAGTTCCATTTGTGAAACACGTAGTGCATTAGCATACTCAAAAATTAGTCTTTTTTCTTTTCTCTGAATATGACTACCAAAATAAGAAATTGTACCTAACATATATCCTTGTTGCCGGTAACAGGTTACCAGCGTTTTTGTGACGGAAGCCAGTCCGAGCAACTCTTGTCGTTCGATGTAGTGGTACTCAGAGTGATGGACTGGGACAAAGTAAAAGTATAATGTGAGTATACTTGGCGTCGCGTTTATCTATGAATGTATCTGTTAGAGTACATAATGTGGTTAGTTAGAAGTTCAAGTCGACCGACCAATTACTCACTGACTTTACATCCTGCAACGACCGATCGAGTGGAGCGCCAGAGCTACCATCTGTCCTGACAATGTGGAACGACCTGGAACGTCAATGGGTAATTGATGGTAGGCTTTATCAAAGTCCAATCGCCAGTTACGACACCACCATCAACACTGACTGTAAAGCTGACACCAATATAGACTGTATACTTACACTGAACATCAACACTGACTGTGACACTATTGCTACTTCCGTGTGCATTAGAAGGCTGACATTTGTAGGAGCCTGTCTTGGATCTCTCAGCTTGTCCCTGGAACACGGCCCCACTGCTAATGGCTGTTCCATTGTGCAACCACCTGTAGCTACATTCGGGTCTACAGAGGGCGGAGCATGTGATTGATGGGAGAGCCTGGTGTTCTGTCACAGTGTAGGAGGAGGTGGAAGGGGTCAGGGAGATCTGGTATGGACCGTCTGGAATAAATGGAAATGTGGCACTCGAGATGTATGTATGATTTTTAACCAAAAACTCAATGACCAAGCTGGTTACGGTGATCATCTGATGACCACGGCGAGTCAAGGGACATTTGTGAAATGTGTCCAATTTAGATGGTGAATAACTCTTTCAATAAACTCATGAGGTATCAATGGCATGCGAACAAAAAGGTCATATGCCTGATTTCCGTGTTTGACACTTCAGTCCATGTGGGCAGTTTTGCGCTTTGGATTTATGACTGAATATTGAAGCTATCAGTAATGTGTATGTTGCACTCACATTCACTCTCCATGTTGTACACCTGGCCCCACTCAGACGCCAGACCCTGACTTTCTGTCGCTCTACATCTGTAGCTTTGACTTTCTCGAGAACTCACTGTGAAGGTGTATGATGAACCAGGGGAGGCAACTGTGATGTCAGTGTTGTCACGCTGCCAGGTGTAGGTCAAGGTCAGACCATGGTCAGCTGGGACAGTGGTAGAGGTGGAGCTGCAGGTCAGTGTCACTTGCTGGTTGTAGACAGGTGTTGCTGACACTAGTGGGCGACCGGGTGTTGTAGGTTTGCCTTTCAAAATAGGTCATGTTTTAATTAGAGGCTAATGTATACTGATTTACAAATGAAAAAGAGGAATAGAGACGTAATAGGTGAGAGAACAGTCGAGAGAATGCTTGAATATGATAACTGATATTTTTTTTTCACAATTTATGGAGCATATATAATTGTTTAGAGTAAACTATTAGCTTCAAAATGACATAATGCAATAAATGGTGTGAAATCCTATCATCTCTGAAAGACTGACAATCGTGAGGAGATCTGCATATACCGTGCCGTAAGATGTTTTCGGGGAACCATGTTTTCGGGGTATTTCTTTTTCCCGTAATTTCTTGCGTACAGTGAAGTGACATCGCCACCTGTAAACACTGTCTCGTGTGCAGAAGCTTCAGCCGCAATCGGAACACAAAATGCTTGAAATGGTCAGCTTTCTCGGAAGTTGTGGACTAATTTCTGCCAAGGTACTAAAATTCTACCATAGAACGTAACGCACATCGAGTACCTTCGTAAATGTGATCATAGCTTTTGAAATAAAGCTCGCAACCTGTCAAGCGGACCATCGTCTGCTCGAGTGAAAAGCGAAACATAAATATCACGTCTCTCGAATGGCATGTTGCCAACGTAGTAAAACAAAACCCACTGAACACCGAATTGGCCATCTTTTACATAATGTTTTTACGTACAGCAGAATTCGTACCAGGCACGTGGCCTCTTGGTTCATTTAAAATACTACTGCGGTGATACTATACTGCGCAGACATGACACGTTTTATTTTTAACATATTTCACACACACACACACACACACACACACACACACACACACACACACAGAGAAAAATTTTAAAAAAAAAATAAATAAAACATTAAAAGAATGAAGATAAAAAATACCAGTTTGCTTGTCTTGCAATTAAGATGAGACGTCCATTTGTTGATTTCTGTGAAGAAGCATGCATCACATGCGCTTTCATACAAGGACGTGACCCCGCACAATAACGAGCAACCGAAAAAAAAGTACGTCACTTCTAGCGCTCTTGCTTGCGGACAAGACATGAAATGTATGTTGCATTGGAAACCAGCAGACGACAGAACATTCTAACAATACGTTTGTAAAGGGGTGATGTGATATTAATTTACTAAATTACAGTTGTGATAACCTGCTGATACGCAATAATTTTTATGATCATCTTTTGCGCTATTACCCTGGAAACACCTTACACCATGGTACATATATAGGGATGTGTTTGAGAGAGTTGGTGAGTGAGTGAGATGCTGTGTCTTTTATATGAGTAAGTTTAGTTTTAAGCCGCACTCAGCAATATCCCAGCTATATGTCGGCGAAATGTAAATAATCGAGTCTGGATCAGATATTCCAGTGATCAACGACGTGAGCATCGATCTGCGCAAATTGGAACCGATGACATGTGTCAACCAAGTCAGCGAGCCTGACCACCCTATCCCGTCAGGTGCCTCTTACGAGAAGCATAGTCGCCTTTTATGGCAAGCATGGGTTGCTGAAGGCCTATTCTACCCCGGGACCTTCACGGGTTGTCTTTTATATGTCTTTTATGGACACGGTATATGTGAAACAGTGCTAAGATGACGGTGACTGTGGTAACTGCTATCAAATATTGACGTCAATAATAACGGTTTATACAGCTTTATAATAACAAAACCCAACACAGGCAACACATCAGATATTTGCCATTAGTGCTGGTGCGTATAAATTCTATTCATCTCACCCTTATGGAGTACAGTGCCACATGCGATGGCGACGTGAACTTACCAGACGGGTCTTTGCTGCAGACTCATGTTGTAAATGGAATTGCTTATGGACACTCGTGAACACAAGGGACACTTCTTGTTTCAGATGTACACGTCATTAAATTAAATAACACAATTATGGTAAGACGTTATTATTTTTCCAGGTTAGTAAACTTTTACATTACACTATACAGTCACAAATGACTGTTTAGAGTAACTTATCATCTTCGTATGTTACATTAGTAACAAATGCAATCTTGATCTGGTCACTATATGGCTGGAACACAGATATACCAAGAACCGCATCCTTAAATCTTCAGATTCATATATTTAACGACATGTTGTGTGTCTCCTGGTAAGTTGTATTGTTTACAAAAACGTTCTAGTTTCAAAGTGTTCAATGCCACTGTTTTTCATTATGCATTGTGTCTTAAAGTTGATAGAAACAAAAATCATCTATATTTTTCAATATCCCGGTGAACGGGTTTCCGACGATGCAAGAGAAAACGTGTGTCTTTTTCTTTAACATGATTTAAAGTACATGGTTTCTATCGAGCAGAAAAATGAGACTTTTCACAGTGCTGTCTATTTTTTTATTTTATATTAACATTTCATAAAATTTGACAAAGATGTGTCTGATGCAGTAGTCGGTCAGTCCTCCGTTTCTCTGTATACACTGCTGAATTTCGAGCGGCATGGAATCTATTAAATTGTCGAGATAAGTTTGGGGTAGGTTCATCCATGTCTGGTCAATAACGTGACACCACTCGCGGATGCTTTTGGGTGCCAACTTCTCAACTTTGTCCTTTATGATCTGCAACACATTTTCTTTTGGATTTATGTCTGGTGACGCAGCGGGAAAATTTAATAAGATCACGTGATTGGCTTCCAGCCAGGTAAAGCTGTGAATTGATTTGTGGATCGTTGCATTGTTTTGTTGAAGTTTGAATGGGATTCCACTTTGACCTATGTGGGAATCTAGTACGCCTTGCTGTAAAATATCAGAGGATTTGCGAGAATCAAATCTGCCCTCCATCTTCAGCAGAGGCGTCACACCGAGTTTACAGATGCCACCCCATACCATGACACTTGGAGAAAACTTCCGTACCCTTTTCAAGCACTTTCCTCCCTTAGACCACCTCTTCCTCGTTATTCTGTACAACTGAAATTTACTCTCGTCTGTGAAAATCACACTGGAAAAATCCTGGCAGCCATACTTTCTACACCACTGAAGTCGTTTAGCCAAATGGTCGTGTGTCACCAAGGGGACTTTTTTCGGTACCTGTTTAGCATATTCAGAGTGTTTTAATGAGCGTCGACTTGCCCATTCTGATACGTCAGAGTCACCTTGACTTCATGCTTTGATAGCAGTCTGTTTGGCAGACCAGTTCGGATGAAGCACAGCGTGCGACACTCCTCCTGTAATTAGGCCCCAGGCTCGAGCGACGTCCACATCCCGGCTTACGTCCTACGCCAACTCCTGCTTCGATTCTTTTCAAAATTCTGTAAACTGATGCCCTATTAAGGCCTGACAAATCCACAAGTTTCTTAACTGATCGCACGCCGGATTCACACAATGCCTAAAGTCTTCTTCTTTGAGTCATATTAACCATTTCGTCCATTCTGTCGTATGCTAACAAGGTCACGTGACCAAGCCGAAAGTGCATGCAAGGGAGAAAAGCGCTTGACAACATGGGAAGACAACTCCAATAGCCTATATTAGTGTCCGTCGACCTGGTCGCGTATATTATCAGTTTTCATATATGTAACATGTGTCTCACTTTTTCTGCTCGATGCTATACATTCATCTATTGCACACAACAATATAAAGCGTTTCCGACACAAACAACGTGCATGACATCATATCGGCGAAACAGTTTCCGCTCGCAGCATCCGGGGATTTTTGTATGTCTGTCACCAGCAGACAACGGATCTTACTAAATATTTGGTTGTTATGTTTGGTTATAATGGCAGTTGACTTTCCACCTGAAGTGGTATTAACGATCTGAGGGAAATAATACTGATGTTTGTTTGCTTTTTATACAACTTCCATTGCAAATAGTGACTGGTCATTTACTCTACTGACGAAACCGTTTGTACTCCTCCGATGCAGTCCTCGAAATCACGAGAAGATCGGTTTCAGTTCGCTTTGCGATAGCATCTATGTTCCTCTACTTTCGCTGGTGAGGATTGTGCACCGTAGGATGCGACTACACGTGGCGGTTGTTGGTCAGGGTGTGGCAGAATGTGTATGACTCCACATAACATTAATATTGTGACAGCTTTAAACTCACTCACTCACAACATTAAGACTGGATAGTCTGGTTTTGACTGATTTCTGTAAGGACGCTAATATGAAACTGGAATATTTGTGACTACAACATTTTAAACAAAGACTCTTGATGCGGAAATGCGTGATTTCCATGAAAGTTCTGCACCATAACCACCCCTTGATTTTTTATGGTCGTGGCTATGAACCCAAACACGTCTTTCAGACACACATCATCGACTACTAAACAACAACCACGAAAAAGAAGCAGCCACTCACCCAGGACAACAAGTTTCTGTCCACAGTTCTGTATCACACTATCGGTCCCTCTATTTGCACACGTGTATGTCCCTGCATCTGATGTCTGGATGTTGCTGAGGGTGAAGGTGACATTCCTGGCTGCTATGTTCCCCTGGTACACCAGTCTATCTCTGTAATTGGGGTTTCGGTTGAATGCCCCATCACTATACACAATGAACACTGTATCACCAGCAGGACTGACTGTAAGGAATGTACTCCCTGTCCTCAGACCTCCCTGTGGAATCTCCCAGCTGAACCTGGCTGTGTCAGACACTGCAGACAATACTGGACTGGCACTGGCTACACCTGATAAAACACCTACGAGATAAACATTTGTTTAGTCTAAAATTGTGAGGCAAGATAAAACGTTACCCCAGGTAGATAAACACTATGTTAGAACTGAATTTATTGCAGGTGTTCAAATGACATGAAACAATTTAATTTTGGACTCATAAAACTCTAGAAACTCTCCCCACCGCGGCCACTCTCTCACAAGGGATTTGACAAAACTAAACATGCAGCTGTTGTGAATATGTGCTAAGGATGAAAAGATGAAAAAAAATCGAAAACTCATGGGCGAGAATGTTTACTTTCGTCCAGAATTAATGTTTTGAATGTTTTCTATGGATGAAAGTATGTTTATAAGTATCATGACCGAAATTTCAGCTCGTGGTGACTTGACTCAGCTAACTGAGAGCGATATTAAAACATCTCGCCCGTGGGTGTAAAACCATGTTGGCCCATGGACGAAAATATTTACTTTTACTCAAAATACATGTTTTCCCGTGTTCTGCAGTTTGGAAATGAATGAAAATAAATTAATGAGTGTCATGACATGCAATTCAACTCATTTTCACTTAATTCTGCTAACTTACGACTATTTTTAGAAAACAAAATTGGGGGCGAAAAAACATTTTCTATAAACACTACCAAAATTCAACACATATCTATGAAATTGAAGTTATTTCTGAAAACTCTGCTCAAGAGTGACCGAAGTCCAGTGACATAAACACTATGCTGTTACACATTAATAGACAGTTTTGTGAGAGCTTTGAGCTGTATTGAAATGTGTCTTGTCAATCCCACTGACATTCGGTAATATACATTTAAATATAAAATACATAGTCTGTGCTTCTTCAGAACAAATAGGTCCTAATTAAGTAGCCCTAACTGGATAATTAAGGAAAGAACTCCCACCTTCTGTCCAGGACGTCACACGTCACCAATCGTGAGTTAAAGGCCTTGTAAAACCTTCTCACAAAGGAAACACAAAGCACCAAAACTGTATTTCTAAGTGACATTCGGTATGTAGTCAAAGTTTCCATTGTTGAATACATTCTGTTCTTACACTAGCAACTTGTAAGTGTGCCTAACCAGTTTAGCATGTTTCGTTTAAATATTGAGGGATCCATTTTTAGTAATTCTTGTTTGCCCGTCCCGGCTTTTCCCTCGACCGAGGTTTTATGGAGTATTCTCCTGTTTGTCAGACCAGGAATAATCTACAACAGGGATATGTCACTCGCTTGCTTTCTTTACCGTTTGTACCAATTAACATGTGCCTCGTCGTGCTCCAACGCACACATGGACATGGTTCGTTTCCAGCGCAACTTCGACTGCGTTTAACAGTACTTCACAGCCACTTTACTGTAGCAGTTGGAATTTTACAATGAATGAATGAAATATAGTAAGAATTAAGAGCAAGTATTATTTTGAATGAATGAAAGAAATAAAGAAAAAGAAAAACGAAAGAAGTACATATGTGAATGAATGTATGAATAAATGATACACCACTGCAGCACCCGCTCCATCCACCGTGACGGACAAAGGAACTGGGCTCCTGTCCACATTTGCAGAATTTCTTAAAGGGATGCTGATGCGGAGCAAATAATCTTTCTCGCCAACGGTCTAATTACGAAACCAAGCAGCAAATTGGTCAGCACCCGCTCCTTCGACCGTCACGGACAAAGGGACTGGGTTCCTGTCCACATTAGCAGAATTTCTTCACCCTAAAAAATGAAGGACATGATATTCCTTTCAGTTTGGTTATTGTGTGATAGTTCACGCTGTCTTTCAATTTTGAAAATGTGGTTAAAACATATTTTGATTCTCAATGAATCTGTAGCTGGCTCGTTTAGCAAGCTAAATATTGCTTTGATGAATAATTCGTCAGTACTGTACAATATTACAGGATAAAAAAACCCCCGGATACATAAAAACGACAAGCTATAGCATTGCGTTGCGGCCATCATTGAAGCATTCTTTTAAGACCTGTATCAGCGGCCATTATTAGTGATTCTGTCAGTGCTTACAAGCAATACGGGCAGGCTCCTCCTCAACAAGGCAAGATTTGATCAATATTATACTTGACCTCTTTAATGACTTATGTAAGGATCTTTTTAGACTTTGAATTTTCCTGGATACCGGCTCATGTTGGGATATTTGGAAATCAAAAAGCTGACAGACTGCATTAGATTTTGATGGATCAGAACAAGATGAGTCCATGTTGCCCTCTCCTGCTGAATTCTGCACCATCAGTAAGTTCTGTGTTCAGATAAAATGGCAACAGAGACGGTCCTAATCCTTAAAGGTACGCCATCTCTATGGCATCGAGCCTTTTCTAACGAAGTCAAAATTATCCAGGGGCAACCGTGGAGAAGAGGTGATATTAATGAGACTTCGTCTTGGGCACTGTGGTCTTGGTGCCTATCTAAATGTTATTAATAAATATATTTCTCCATTTGCACTGTGTGTCATCAGCTAGATAATGTTGCCCATTATTTACTGCATTGCCAAAATATGTCTCTCAGCGTAAGGCGATGATCGAATCACTTACATCACTCAATTTTGATATCTCCTTAACTGGACTGTTCAAGGGATATCGCTCTCACTGATGTTCGGAATGTCCTTCTTGCGTATATCAAAGCTCGTGGTAGTTTTAATACTTTGTAAACGTTTCGGAAATTAGCAAACCCTCGTGATGGGCAAGGTTAAATGGGCCAAGTTGCCCGAACGCCTATTAAATTCTAAAAGTATCTATCTATCTATAGCATTGTGATGAGTTATAAGAGTCCCGTTTTATCCACCGAGCCCAACTGTCGCCGACACGGCCCAACAATCTCCCAAGGATTGGATTGGGGGAGGGGGTAACAGAGGAGATAAGTACTCCATACTCTATCAAGGACTTTCTTCCTGCATGAAGACGAACCTTTTCTCCCTGTGGTCTATGATGACTTGGGTGAACGGAAACAAAACCAGAAAACAGTTGTACCCGTTCACGTTTTTATCCTCAAGACACAAAGCTTGATTTTTTCAATACAGAAAACTAATTAACTTATCCATTGTTTCTACAATGAGCTAGTCAGACAAAACAAACCGTAATACACACACACACACACACACACACACACACACATACATACATACATACATATCGATGACGAGACATGCGGAAAACAGCAATGTCATAACTGAACAGAAATCATTCCCTCTACTGGTGAAGACCGTTTGGAATTAGCGAAACAAAGAAACCCAGTCGACCATGCCTCATAATCCTCTTACTCCTTACAACTTGCCCGACTGGTAAAAGAGTTGTGTCCCGACTGTAAATTAGATGTTTCATGTATTTCATAAGGAGGTAATCAGGCGTTAACACACTATGGCGTTCGGTGCTCCGGACATGAAGGAAAATAAAATACGTTACACAGTACATGCCTTATTGTGGTCACTTTAAGCAAGGTAAGCAAGGTAGACAGTCTGATCACCATAGCTCATTATGGAAATCTCTTTTCTCTGAAGGTGGTCGTTGAAACGCTGAAGCCTTCTATCAAGTTCTATCTCATTCTTTACTGTAGCCACTTTGTTACAATCTGCAGTTTTCACTGCTCACATACCCTTGATTAACATCGGTCATACGATGATGCCAACCTTCCCCCAATACTCCAAGACATACATTTGCTGGGAATGTAGCCATCGTGCAGCCCTGAGTTGTCGTGGGGCTGTGAAGACATCTTTGACAGTAAGTATATTCAGAATAAATATCTACCATATTGTATCATTATGTATCTTCCGTATTGAATTTAAAATTACTCTTTGTCATAAACATGAATATCTGTTTCATAACATATATTCTTTTCCAGATGGATGATCCAGTAACAACTACCACACATAGTCATCCTGCAGACAAGACAGCAGTAGAGGTTACCAAGTTCAGATCCCATCTGAAGGACCAAGCTCCAGTTCTTGCCAACGCCCTACAGACAGCACCTACAGAGGTTCGTGCTGAAGTTGGAAGACTAGATACTGTAAAACGCAGCATCCTGCGTCACAAGTCAACAGCCACAATCAGTGTGTGTATGAAGAAATGTTGCCATCTGTAATTAACAAATGTGAAGAGTTTGGCTTTGGTGTTTCTCCCACTACCGTTGTTACAGACTTTGAGGTGCCTGTTATGAAAGCTGTTAAGTGTGTGTTAGGCGAGCATGTGTTCACCCAGGGCTGTTTTTGTCATCTGACGCAAAGTACATGGTGAAAGGTACAAGAACTTCGTGAGAACGAGAAGAGTGCCTCCTCTGTATCCACCTAGTCTTTGGAACATTCATAATGCCACAATGAGGGGAGACAGCAAAACCAATAATATCTGTGAATAATGGAATTCAGGTTCCAAGAGGCTAGTTGGCCTTGACAATCCATCGGAGTGGTCTGTCGTCCAGGGTTTGGAGAGAGTGCTTGGTTTCAACTCTCTTCCACCAGATCGCTGGCTGAATAAATATGCGATTGCTAAACAATCTTCATTATTCATTTGAAGCGTTTGGGGGTTTTGTCCTACGTGGTAGGGGGTATTGTCCTAGGGTTTTTTGTCCCTTTGGGGTTTCACTGATGTCATACGTTCTCCCTCGTTAATTAGGGTAGAGCTGAATCTTCTGCTATCAGCTTCTCCAAGGCAATCGACACTCTTGGTGTTATTACAACAGTGTTGAGCATTGTCACACTTCACTGCTTTTCGACAGTCCGGTTATATATTCGATAAAACATTCAACAGTCCAGGTGTCAACCAAAAGAAGATACCAACATTCAGATCGGTGGATAAAATGGAATGAAGAAACCCCGTATACTCCTCACCTCAGTTCTACACCGCATTTATCGTGACGGGTGTTTAAATCTCAGCTTTATGTAAACGGAGCATCAAAACAAACTGAAATCCATTCATGTATTTTATTAACAGACTACTGACTAAAGTCGATTTAGATCACTGCTTCACGGTTCACTGGCCGCCGTAGATGCATGCTCAAGTTAAGAGATTATATGTACTTATTCGTTTGAAATAAAACAAATACCCGATTTCATGAACACAGATGAGACGTAAATATACATTTCATTGATTCAAATAAACATATAAATAAACTTATTACACGTTGTCATTGTCATTGTCCTTCATTGTCTTTGAATTTAAGAAGTTCGTACACATGGTCTGTGTAGGCGATGCCCCTGATGATGTTGTTTACAATATTGTCCATCAGGGTTTAGAGTCGGGAATCAATGTTCATGTAACGCCTTTTTCCTGAGCAGGCTCGCGCCAGTCTCCTTGCAACTGTTGTTCCTTCCTCCTCTTCCTACCTCCTCGAGTTGACTGAGCGTAAGTCCCCTTGGTGATCTACCTTCAGTTCCTGGCGGTCTATAGCCTGTTCTCATTTTGTATGGCCTGTTTGTATATTGTGTATTGTCCGAAAAATGCTATTATATAGATGCTATTTAAATGCTAGGTTTAAATCTCAGTGATATTCTTTTACTGTACCTTACTGACATGTTTTATAATATACAATGTTTAACTGGGTCACGTGAGGATGTGGCTCAAATGTTGCCGACGTGACGGTACATATTAACACATTCTCACTCAAATTATCATCAATGACTTGTTTAATTTTTTTCAACGAACTTTGATAATCCGCATAAACTGAAACAATTTGCATTTGTTTACATTAAAAGTACATAGAATTTTCCCAAGTTATATAGACTTTGACATATGCTGTTATGCAAACCCAAACAACTAAATTTTGAAATGAAGTTAGCTTGCCAGTGTGTCAACCTGTTTCGTCATTGTGGACTGACATTTATAACAGCGTTTTGAGTAAAAGTAAACATTCTCGCAAATAGGCCAAACTCAAGATGAGTTGACTTTTGTGTCATGATACTCAAAAATGTGCTTTACATTTACAATGAAATGAAATAAATAAGCTGCATTGAGCCAGAATGAGTTGAATTATGTGTCATGATACTTATGAATACTTTTGAATACACATACCCGAATTCATTCACGACCCCCAAAGCATGGGAAAAGGTGTATTTGAAGTAAAAAGAAATGTTCGTTTTAAAAGCCAAATGCTTTTCGCCCATGTGCGATATATTTCAAAATCGCTGTAAAAATTAGCGTATTTAATTCAACATCAGTTGAATGTCGTGTCATCATACTTATGAATATGCATACTCTCATTCATTCACAACTTCAGAAACATGAATTTGGATTAAAAGTAAATATTCTTGCACATGTGTCCGAAAGTTTTTCGCCCATGAGCGAAATTTATAAAAAAAATGTTGCTAACTTGCTGAATTAAATGAAAATGAGTTGAATTTTGTGTCGTGAGACTTATAAAAATACATTTATTCACTTTCACCCTCCAAAACAAAGAAAAACATGTATATAGGATAAAAGTAAATATTCTCGTCCATGGGCCAAAATGTTTATCACCCATCGGCGTGATATTTTTAAATAGCTCTGAATTAACTGAATTAAGTCAAAATGAATTGAAAGTGGTGCCAAGATACTCATAAATGTACTTTCATTCATTTACTATCTCCAAAACATGCCTGTGGAATGATAGTCTAAGTGTTTTTCGCCCATGGGCGAGATTTATTTTCAGTTGCTCTAGCTTAACTAATTTAAGTCAAAATGATTTGAATTATCTGTCACGATACTCATAAATATACTTTCGTTAATTTACAACCTTCAGGACATGGAAACAATGTATTTGGAGTAAATATTAAAAGTAAATATTCTTGCACATGTGTCAAAAGGTTTTTCGCCCATGAGCGAGATTTTAAAAAAAATGTTCTTAACTTGCTGAATTAAGTGAAAATGAGCTGAATTTTGTGTCGTGATATTTATGAAAATACTATTATTCATTTTCACCCTCCAAAACACGAAAAACATGTATATTGAGTAAAAGTAAATATTCTCGCCCATGAGCCACAATGTTTTTCACCCATGGGCGAGATATTTTAATATCGTTCTCAATTAGCAGAATCAAGTCAAAATGAGTTGAAATTTGTGTCATGATACTTATGAACATACTTTCATTCATTTACATCCTCCAAAACATTAATTCTGGACGAAACTAAACATTCTAGCTCATGGGCCTGTCCATGGATCACTGTTCGAACGAGTTTAAATTTTGAGTTTTCGTGGGAAAATCATTTTTTTCATCCTTAGCACATATTTATAACAGCTGCATGCTTACTTTTGCCATGCCCCTTGTGAGAGAGTGGCCACAGGGCGGAGAGTTTCAGAATTAAATTGTGTTATTACTTGAAAGTAAAATTCAGGTGGTATTCATAAGAAGGAAATGAGTAGGTACCTGCAGTCAGAAATAATACTGCAGCATACGTCATCTGTATCATTCCTGTCGTATAGCAAGGTGAGATCTGGAAATACAACTTTAATCATCTGGACGTTGACATGAGAAAGACTGGCATAGGGTATGAGCAAAGGATCACTTATTTGTCTTTCCGACTGTCTTTCTGTATTACGTCAGCCAGATAATGATGTGGGTTAACCTTTGCTAGTGTGCTAAACGTTAAATTATGCATGACGATGAATATGTTTTCACACATGATTGATGATTCAATGAACGTATGAGTATTAACGGAAAAGGATTGGCAGTCTTGTGAAATAAATAAAACAAATATTGCTTCACACTGTATTTATCATTAATGCTTACACACCTACGGCTCAAAGACTATGGTATTAAATAAAATAAGTATAATATGGGTATAGAATGTGATCTTTCAATCTGTGATCACTGGATCCTTCGATGCTTTCGGGGGTAGAGGTAGTCCCATGAATTTAAGGAAGACAGTCGGCCTGACAATATGAATAGCGGTAGTTGTGTACTACACACAGGTAGAAAGCCATCAACAAGAGGATAGATTTCAATATCGCCACCGACCCCTTCTGCTTTTAAATATAACAGCTCTATCTCGCCAATTGCTGTGTGCAATATTCCAGTGAGGCGATCGCGAGATGTGAATACATATCCGCAGGACCGACGTTAACTTTTCTTAAGAATTCGGGCACTATCATCGTTACAATTCTTGGGAGGGGGCTGTGTCAGCTGCTCCCCCTCCTAGTGAACCTACGACCCTGATCAGTGTCTTTCTGGTGTTATATCTGTATGTCCTACGCCATGTGTTCTGTACCGGTGTAAACAGAAGTTGGAGGCATGGGTAATGTGGATCAAGGGACATAACTCTGCATGGCCGGTGGGACAAACATTCACAACTGACATGTTCATCATGGTAGAAAAAGTAAACATAGACGCTTTAGATGTATTGTTATAACGATAAAAGATATGAATTATACATACGCACTGGCACTTGCGGTTGTCAGGTATCCACCTACTTATCGTCCTATGTAGCCAAGTAGCTCAATACGGAAGTAATATGTAGTTGTACTCGCACATCACTCGCTTCCAAGTAGTTCAGTAGTATTTAAATATAGCTCAGACGAGGTCGCTACCATGGTCTGTGTGTCAAAAACACAAACCTTGCACTCTCTCACACAAACAGATGCATATAAAACTCCAGTAATGTATACCCAGCAATGCCCTTTACTATTACAACGTCCTTTGCTTCGGGATAAATGACAGATATACGTGTGAACGTTTCGTATTCTCTTATTCAGAAATGCAAACTATGTGCTCGTGTGCATAAGATAGGAAAGGGCTGAGCTCTATACTTCGTTGGATTTAAATTGATGTGTTCGACAAGTTACATGCTTCTGTCTGCACAGTGCGACCCAGTGGCCCATTTAACCTGCATTTTGTGTCTGTCAGGCGAGTGAGTGTACTGGGGTACTTATCGTGAGTAGTGACCCATGAATCTACATTAACGTTGACAAAGACAATTTTCATGCAGGGGTCGAATAGTTCGTTTATTCACAGAGAACTACTGCAATCTCACCCCCTGCAGGCCACTTGCCGTGCATCAAACGAATTACGGTAAATGTTTTACAGTAACTAACGGTAAATTTATGATAGTAACAATCTATAGCCTGTTTGTATACAATGTATCGTACTCTCTTGTTAAAATATTTTAGATCTCATGAATAGTTTTAACATCAATATATCTGTGACAATCTAGTTAGTTTTACCGTCCTTTGTCGACGGATATTTTAGATTGATTACCTTGTTTTCATCACTATATGGCTGTAATACTGCCGATGCGATGTAAAATTTTAACTCACTCACTATGACAGTAGGAAACTCCATTACGTCATTACTTTTAGACCAGTGTCGTTATTACCCGTAGACCAGTCTTGTTATTACCCGTAGACCAGTCTCGTTATTACCCGTAGACCGATTCTATTATTACTTACGGACTGGACTCGCTGTTAATTGCAGAATGGTCTTGTCATTACTTGCAGACTGGTCTCGTTATTACTTATAGACACGTTTTGTTATTACTTGTAGACACGTCTCGTTATTACTTGTAGACACGTCTTGTTATTACTTGTAGACACGTCTTGTTATTACTACTAGATCGTTCTTGACATTTCTTGTTGGCTGGCCTCGTTAGTACTTGCATACAGATGTCTTTATTTCTTGCAAAGAGGTCTCGTGATATTACCTGTAGACTGGTCTCGATATTAATTGAAGACAGGTGTTTTCACAATTAGGTGCAAGGGACACAGCACAGTTGACTAATGAATGTGATCTATGATACAAATCACATTTCTCCAACTCCACGCGTAAGCGCCAGGTGTTTACCTGGTTACTTAATACATAGGTTTGTCAATAGCTTTACTGGGAGATATACAGCAAGTTGTGGTGTTTACGTTTGTAAATCAGCTCCGGTTGTATTGAATACATTGGTGTTATTTGTGGAGTTTTCCTGGTTGCCAGCCTGGCACAATACAGCCACTGTGTAAACTAATGTGAAAGCCGATGGTATGACGAGATTCAGAGTGAAGACTGCCCCTTGCATTTTTATTGCTTATGAATGTGAAACGTGCCAAGCTCCAATCCAGCATAGAATCTTCAAGCAGTTGTTCCACAAGCTGCAGGAGGAATGGGGAAGAATTCTACAACAAAACCTCCAACAACTGATTTGATCTGTACCTAGGAGGTGTCGGAGGTGGTCATACGAAGTACTGATTTCAATACCACCTGGTGGACAGCAGACATGACTGTGATGGCTGTTATTCTCATGATATATGGACAAGATAGCGACGCAGTGCTCCACATAATTTCATTCATGTATCTTTGTTTTCCGCTGGTCTACACGTCCTTGAATAACACCAGATCTTCATTGATATTTGTGGTTTGCGTTTCGTTTTTTGAAAAGTGTACTAAAACTCATATTAACTCTCAGAATGAAACTGTTTTACCAAATCTGAAACGATAGAAAGTCACAAATGTCTTCTCGAAACGTCTTGCTGTCTGTTGCGCAGATGTGATCCATCTCAACCAACACACTTGTCTCGTTGGTTCTCCCAGCAAGTGTGAGCATTGCCATGTTCTTGTATACTAGTAGTTGTAAGGGCTCCGTGGTGATCTGTCGGTCATTACACACGGCCGCGGCTCTATGCGGTCTCACGTAAATACCCATCAGAAGTATATCGTGGTTGGTTACCTTGAGAATGTGCCCCATGGTTCTGGCATGGCGATGCACTGGTGGACTCACAGGGGGAGCCATGGGTACCTTCATAGGTACTTGTATCTGCTGCTACATCTGCTGAATATACGATTCGTAACATACGCTTGTGAAAAAAAATAAAAAATGATAGCTTCCTTTTTTCTCAATAACTTGAAAACCCGGGCTTCAACGGTATCCACCTTTTGTGTTCTCATAAATAATCTGTGCGTACTTTCGCTTTTCTGATTCCTGCCCCAAATTTAATTTGAATACTGTGCTGGAACATTGATCTGATGTCAAACACATCGTGATGGTTTAGTGATACCAGATCCAGAGATGGGTGTTATGTCAACAATGGGAACCATGCAATGGCCAGTACATTCCTAATTATGAATGTCCTTTGTTGTCCATTTCGACGGTTTCAGGATGGCTGGAGCTGCAAAACAGCTCCAGCTGGGGTTCTTATAATCGGCCAGTTATGAAAGAATTGGCAGTTATAAATCATCAGTATGTAAAACGTAATTGTTCTCAATGAACTGTAAGTTACTTTCTGAACTTTGATATTTACAAATTGCCCTTTTCGAGAACATGAAAAAAGAATAAGAAGAGGGCATACAACGTGAGGCAAAAACATCAAGTGTCACATCAATAGCCAAGAAGAACCCTGAAATAGACGACAATATGGAGGACTGTAAATTACTGCAGACATACTGCATAACCATAGCCACATTGTATACAATGGCCGTGTTACTTTCCAGAAGCTGGTATGGAGAAGAGGAGCATATTTTGTGGACACACAACTTCTTTATTGCAGAATATGTGGATGCGACTTTTCGGTGTATAAACACTCTTGTCACTATTTGCTCAAAGACTTCCAATGGCAGTGCAGATTTGCTTCTTTCTATATCATTGACAATCTTGACTGTAACACTGTCACTACTCCCGTGTGTAATAGAAGCCTGACATCTGTAGGAGCCTGTCTTGGATGTGTCACCATGTCCCCGAAGCACGGCTCCGTTGCAGAAGGCTGTTCCACTGTGTAACCACCTGCAGCTACATCCGGGTCTACAGAGGGCGGAGCACGTGATTGATGGCAGAACCTGGTGTTCAGTCACAGTGTAGGAAGAGGTCAAGGGGGTCAGGGAGATCTGGTAGGGACCGTCTGGAATATATGAAAATATGGCACGATGAAAAAAGAAGACATGCACCAACAATTACAGATGTATGATGGTGTATTGAAACGTCTGGGTAGAGCACATTGAAAGCTATATGATTTAGAGCTTGCATTAAAACGTGATGTGACCGGCACGTTAACACGTCCTTGGAAAATCGCGGTATGTAATTAAGATATAATTTCCATACTACATGTGTGATTCCAACGTTTAGTGGTGTTCATGACTGAGAACTATGAGATGAAAGGAGTGAACGAAACTTCAAATTCAGTTTGGTCATCCTAAAAAGTAAGTCTGGTAGCTGTGATATATTTCTTTCTATTGTACACGCTTTCCAGTATAAAACATTCAGTTGGAAGAGAACACTGCATCAGTAACAGTAAAGAAACAGTCTAGCCATAATTAACTCTACACGTCATTGCTGAGTCCCAGTGATGAACCACTCATTGGATTCTATGGTATGGATTTGGTGCTAATTAGAGTTTTGCTACAAAATGACTATCACAAATAAAGCACATTCTTCACTAACTATAATTCCCGTTCGAGGCAAAGGGTTACTTACGTTATTAATATCTGTTTTTAGATACAGCCCTCTTGACCCTTCTAAATAGCCACCCAGTGCGTCTTGGACAACTTTCAAATGTGGGCCCATCAGTGGTTGACTTAGTCATTCAGTAAATTCATTAATCATGGAAGACATGCAAACAATAAGCCGACATTAAACTGATATTTGGCACACCACTCAGGCGACCAGTTTTGTACTTTAGATTTTCTGAATGTACTTCAGACATGCTTCACATGCAAGTAAGTGGTATGTACATGAAACTTTCATTATAAAACAAAGAAGTAGAGATGTAAAGGACGTATACTTGAGTGTAGATATTTCTATACTTGAGCGTAGCAATATTCCATTGATATAAAGAAAGTGATGTTAGTGAGTGAGTAACTTAAAATTTAAAGTCACATCGGCAGTATTTTAGGCCATATCGTGACTAAAACAAATTGGAAATTCACCAAAATACATGCAAAAAAAACCCAAACTGTCAACGAAGGACCATAGAATCAACTAAAATATTATAGTATTTTTAAAGTAAACCTAGCATCTTTTTTCTAAACTTGGATTTCAAATTCGCCAACTCTCATATATATGTATACATATTTGGCATCATTACTGATACATGCACATTCTAAACTCTGTTTCTTCATACAGTTCTACTGCGCGTCTCACAGATGGTGACGTGAATTCATTAAACAGATCCTTGCTGCAGGTTCATTTTTGTAACCTCACTCTTTTGTGATGCCATTGTAACTCCTTTCGTCTATTAACACATCGTAATTTTATTATTTTCTTGGCTGCCTGTTGTAAGCTTTAGTTTTGTGTATATTTTAGTACTTTCCCCTTTAGTGGTATGTGAACAAGGCTGCTGACGAGACACGATGGATTGATTTCAATAACTGAGATCTCAGACATATTTTGAGAAAGACATTCCTGTTCAGTGTACTACTGTAATCTATAATGTAGGCTCATTGTAAAGAACAGCCTGAAGAAGTTTCAATGCCCCAGTGGATATCTTCTAATGCTAGAATTCTATCAAAACTATTCAGGGAGGGTACACTGGACTCGCAGGGGTAATAGAATACCTAGAGTACACAGTGTGCGTTGGAGACTTCAGAGTTACACAGTGTCCTCAGACATGATGTTTGATCACATGCATAGGAAAGCTCAAGCAGAGAAATGCAGTAGATGGTCTGATATTGACTTCCATACAGTCTTCTACTACCTGGATGAGAAGGATAACAGGGACAAAAGAGTAACCAGACTGTCATATTACAATAGGCACTCATGCCTAAATGACACCATATGCTTGAACTTTCAAAACCCAAGTGGTTGCAGATTTACATGGTGTAAGTATGCCCACGTGTTTTCTCCAGTGTCACGGCTCCCATTCCCAGTGTAGACGTCTGGACCCCCGGGCGCCGGGCGCCAGCCCCCAGCCTCGACAACACTGGGCCCAGTACAACAGGCACTGACGGGAAACTCCTACAGACACAACCAACCTCGTCACATGTGAGTGTTTATTCTAACCTTCTCACAGAGCGCCTTTATGTATTGCAACAGGAACTAGCAGATGATCATGATGAAGACTAGTGGTTTCAGGGTCATAAACAAAAGTGCTGTCCTGCAAAACGTAACATGTCAAAATTCAAAATCAGCCTTTGACAATCATGCACAAGTCGAAAGGAAAATCATGAATGAAGTGGCTCACGGACAATACTTTAAAAGTAACATGAAACAGACGATTATGAGTAGTTTAGCGGTGAAGACGATGTGCGGGTAATACATGGCAGTAGTCGACCGTGCGGGAGGTCCGTGAATGACCACGTGACTAAGAACTATAGAGCTTACGACAGTATCGATAAAGCTGTGGAAATGCTTACACCAAGGCTTTATGGCAAGAGTCGATCTCATAAACGCGTATAGAAGTGTGCCAGTTCATCCCGAGTGCTACGAGGCCTTAGGACTACAATAGAAGTTTAGTGAGGAAACCAATCACTCGTTCATGTTTCATACAAGACTTCCTTTTGATTCTGCAAGAAGTCCTGAAATATTCCATCACATATCGTGCAGTATTACAAGGATGATGAAAAGGAGGCGCTTTGACTTTGCCATTATCAGCGCGACTGAAGCGCTTTGTCAGGACACCCTTAATTGCCTTACAAACCTTATAGAAAAACTTTTGTAAAAATAATAAAAGAATAAACTTTCAAAAGTGACAGACTGTCTGAATCACTTCGTGACACTGAAGAAAGCCGAAAAGGCCCATTTTTAAAAGTTGATTGGCAAACGTAATTGGGCATGGCGTACTGTATATGGCGGACGGACATTTCTACGACGACTGATAGACTTGTGTAACACTGTCAAACATAAGCAGCACTATGTAATCTTTAATGCGGAAGTGAAAGCGGATATCAGATGGCGTAATATCTGTGAGACGTTTAATGGAACTATCTTTGCCTTTAAAGGTGAAGTTGTTCCGTATCACGAATTAGCTGCTGATGCGGTGGTTATTTCGGCGACGACTGGTTCTACGTAAACTGGACATGACGGCGATCAGCGAAGAACACATCAACATATAGAATTCGCAGCTATCTATGTGGCGTTAAAGAGGTGGGGTGCAACGTTATCAGGTTGACACGTGATAGCTTACACAGACTCTGTTCTGTATAAATAAAGAAACATCAATGAATCCTGCAATAATGTACTTCCTTAAAGAACTGTTCTGGTTATCAGCCAGATATGACTTCAAGATGACTGCGAGACACATCCCAGGCAAGAAAAATACAATTGCCGATAATCTTTCGAGACTACATCTACTGGGGAATGCAAATGGTTGGAAGGTTTCATTAAGGACTCTGTTATTCATCACATGACGATTGAAACGTTGCTCTATTTACAGGACCAATGGCAGAAGACTTGCGGTCTAGATGCAGAGATCAAGCAGTATCATCAATCGGCGAACGCAACAAATACTAAGAAAACGTACAACTCAATGTTAAAGGACTTTTTACGGTTCTGTCTATATTACGGTCTAACGCCGGTACCTGCACATCCTCAGACGATTCTACGCTACATGGCTTTCCTGGCACGATCGCTCAATACCACCAGGGTCCCTAATTACCTGAACATAGTTCGGCTTATCCACCTGGAAGCAGGCCTACCCAACCCTTTGAGTAATGTCAAGAAAGGTATCCTAAGACTGAAAAGGAAACCCCCGGCCCCAAAACTCCCCATTACACCAGAAATACTACTTGCCATAAGACAAAAGTTGGATCCACTGACCCCTTTCAACACGGCTTTCTGGGCGGCCTGTGTTGTCGCCTTCTTCACCGTTCTAAGAAAATCTACATTACTGCTAGACGACAAGGTTCGTGTAGACTCATCTAAGTATATATGCAATCGTGACGTCACCTGGCAGAATGAAAATGTGCTCTTAACCATGCGTCATAGTAAGACTATTCAGTTCGGGTAGAGAGCGTTGCAGATCCCCCTTTGCTCCATGGCATGCTCCCCTCTGTGCCCTGCGTCGGCACTAACTGCTCTATAGACTGGAATCCCACGAGCCCAATATCTCTTCTCTTTCTGGGGGGACGGTCGAATCCAAACCTTGACTCAGTCGGTATTTGTGACGTCACTACGTGATGTGTTACGCCAGTGTGGCTACCCTCCCTCACAGTACAGTGGACACTCCTTCAGACGGGCGGCTGCTCCTTCGCCTTAGCCATCGGCATGCCCACGTCGTCATTAAGCTTCATGGAGACTGGAAGTCTAACGCGTATGAACGCTACGTCATTTTAGAACCAGAAACACATATTAGTTTGCCCATGCCCTGGTTGTGGCAGCAACTATGAGACGTTAACGTTACAATGTTTTGGGTTTGGAGGTGTTTTAAATGTGTAGTTTTATAGTCTTCAATTAAAAGTTGACATTTATACCCAACATTGTCTTGTGATATTTGCATTCAAGCACAGGGCGAGTTAAGGAGGAAAATAATGGAATTATTATTTTGTGTTTAACTCGGCTGCTTTCGGAAGTGGGCGGAAACATCCAAGCGTCCCTGCACGTGCAGCAGCAAGGCGGGACCCCATTTGAATCTGCAGTGCTAGTCTCACATCAGCTGGCGGACACCGACCTCCCACCCACCCATATCAAAGACTTTTAGTGTCAGCTTTTGTAGACTGGTAGACCGGTCTCGTTACTACTTTTAGACCAGTCCCGTTATTACTTGTCTCTTCCTACTCGGGTGCAAGGGAGACAGCTCAGTTGAGCTGTGTCGGTGCCAGCTGGTACTCCCAAAGTCAACTGACATGAAAGCCGATGTGTGACGAGATTCCGACTGACGATTGCCCATTGTTATTCCCAGGTTGTCTCCTGCGCACATGTAACCATCATCGACCCTGACACGATGAGGTATAAAGGTACATAACCAGACTGTCTTGACAATTTCGCTGTAACTGCGATATGACTCTACCAGCTGTCGAATCATTACTGAGATCCACCACTATCAGCCAAATACTGACAAATTATGTATCTAGTTGTCTGGCTCCATTTACATGTAGCAGTACACTGTAAACCTGGACATTTTTGCGAGCGATAAATTCATGCGAAGAATGCGATGTTTATTGTATCGCCAATAAATAAGATATCGTCGCATTTATTAAAAGCTGCCTTCTCATGTCGACGATCAAAAGTTTTTCTTAATCAACCAACAAACATTATGTATGTTTCTCGTACACGTGCTTCATAAACGGTCCATATCATCAAGTTGTCAAAGAGCAGAGTAACGATGTTTGGGGGAGATAATTAATCAGAGTGAATAAGCTGAAGAATACATTCAACAACAATACTCGTAAAAGTTGTCAAATGAACATAATAACCTACTACTTCCATCTTTTTGGAGCGATTTTTGTGCCGTATCTTTCCAAATGACCACCACATTCTAAATGAAATATCCAATGAAAAAGAATCGACAAACCATCATGACGAACTCACTTTAATTTTCAAGGAAATAATAGAGACGTTTACGTCAAAGCAATAATGCATTAGACCGAACGTGTATCCATAACTGAAACTGATATGATGTATACTCGTGTGATTCGTTAGTTAGTTCCATGATGAAGACCTGCAAAAACAAAGTATACAAATAAAGATATTTGAACATACGGAAAACGATGCAAAATGAAAGCATCATAATACGAAAGTATTGTGCCGGAACAGAACCGATATCCTATGGTGATGATTACTGATGTTCATGTATTTATGGAGACGCATCATACTGGAACAGACGAGAGGCATATGCATGTGTTAACCTGATCCACGACGATGAGTCTAAACGTTTGATTGGTAGTATATATGCTATTAAAGGATTCAAGGACACAGTTGATCATTGAGGATGTGTAAGATTCCCATCACCGGGCGTATTCATGGTTTGGTTACCTTGAGAGTGTGCCCCAGTGTTCCCGTATGGCGATGCTGTGATTGACTCGTAAGTCACGTTGGGAGTCTCTGTCAAGCGTTCATATGTGCCTGTGTCTTCTGCAGCATCTGCTGAAAATAACAAAACATCAAATTACAGCTCTATCTCACTACAACCCAGATAATCTGACAATACATCGCTGTGAGAACTCGAGACTTGACTTTATTGAATGACATGCCTCTACCTTTCGTGTTCTCATAAATCTTCAACTGTGTGTACTGTTGATTTTGTATACTGCGCTGGTGCACTGACCTGATCTGAAACATATTGTAATGATTTAACGATAACAAGATACAGAGGTAAGTGTTGTCTCCTCCAAGGGGAAACAAGTAATACCAGTACATACCTAATGAAGAATATTCTCTGTTGTCCATTTCCACAGGTTCAGGATGGCTGGAACTACAAAAGAAACAGGTCAGATGGCATCAGTTGGGCAACACATTGAAGGAATAAGTTCATACGCTCCAGAATGTGAAATGTAATTTTGTTTAACATATTGTAAGTACGAACTATTTTCCTTAGTTACTGTAAAATCGTTATTATTCACGGGGGTGTAATTTTCGCGCTTTTCGCGCAAAAATATTATCCGCGAAAATAAAACCTCCGCGAATAATTACGATAAATTGTGAAAATAAAAACAAAGAGCTTTGAGTTTCAGTTTTGTATTGCTAGTAATTTGACGACAAGTACACGACAAGATTATCTGATCCACGCATTGTTTCAATGAACTTTGACATTTAAATTACCTTTTAGGTGAAGCTCCTGGAATGGAAAAAGATACAGATCTTATGTGAAACAGAGACATATACATGCCACATCAATCGTAAGTATACCAGGAAGAGAGAATGACACACGTTGCTGTGAATTAGTGCAGATAGAGATATTGTCATAGATTCATTAGAAAGATAGGATGTGCAGATCCCCTTTCCTGGCATCATTGATAACCAGTGATTCACATATTGTAGACCATGTATTATACGTTTAGGAGAAGACCTACAACATGTAAACTGTGTTCAATCACATACCATCGAGGAATTAACTATGTACCTTTCAGACTGTTTCCGAACACGCACCCCTTTCTGTACAGTATTATTAGAATGGTTCCTCCAAAGAGCAAGGTAAGAAGAAAGGTTCCTACTGTCACTCCAGCTATTATCCCTGAACAGGAAGCGTCTAGGTTTTGCTGGTCTGGTGGATCTATATTGTAAGCAAAACATCATAGTATATGATTGTGAATTGTACTCACATGTGATTAAACTAAGCACTGCGCATTACTGGGATCCATATGACTTGCCAACTAAACGCAGACGTGCATGCGCCTTTGAACGCAATGAATATGCCATAACTGCACCAAGTATTTGCAGAAATGTATCTTTGTACATTTGTCAAGTTCATATTTACCACAGGATAACTGATGCTTTGGTAATAGGGACCCACAAATATGTTCCATGTACTTACACTAGTTATGCGTGATAATTGTGTCTGTGTAAGTCAATATACCTAACACTCAAAGCATTGCCATCGCCTGGAAGGGCTTCATTTAGCTAAGGTTATGTAGGGGACACATACCCCCCGCAGTCGCAGTTTCTACAAAGACATGTCTGTTAGAACTTCCGTAGTCATTTCTAGCCTGTAGTCGAAATGGATATATCTCTCCTGGTGTAAGCCCAGTCACCTCCACCACCATTATCTCGCCTCTGTCATCATACGATTTATATGCAGTCCACCTTCTTGTAGCAAACTGACGATACTCAATCAGAAACGTCTGAGTGCATCCACCATTGAAACCAGGCAGCCAGGACAACCATATTGACGACGTGGTTGCATTATCCAGATCTCTAAACTGTGTAGGTGTCTGTGGTGGTCCTTGCAACACATTAACGGGAAAATGATTTGCTGTAGTTTCATCTTAGAATGTTTGCAATTTAGTAGTTGTGGGACGAACGTGAACATAGAATATACAGTTAGAAATAGTTACATGAAGATCTTGAAAGCGTGAATGACGAATGAGAAATCGGAAATCTGCAACTCACCCGCAGGCACTAAGGTGACAGTGTATGTCACTGGTTCGCCAACACCATTGCTTACTGCAAGATCATAGTCCCCGAAGTCCTGCTGCTCGAGGTTGGTAAGGTGTAGTCTGGCAGTCACTGAGATGTCTGAGACAGGGATGGAGGTACCAGTGAGGTCCTGGGTGGTGCTGATGGATCTACTCCAGATGAATGTAGGAAGGGGGTAGGCAAAGACTGACACAGACACAGTCACGTCACCGCCCAGCCTTGTTGCGAACTTGAGTGGGAGAGAAACTGTCTCAGCAACACGTGGGGGACCTCAAAGAAATTAAGCAAGCAAATGACTTTATTCAATATCCATTCAATAAATAAATTCAATATCCATGTGGCAACTGTCATATATAGCTATTGACAGCACATAAACAAATAATGCATATATTAGCTCATTTCGAAATCTATATCGGTTGTAGATATTGCTAGAAGTAAGGGTTAGTTACCATTTCAAGATGCATAATGGCATTTTTATAGCAGCCAAACCTTACTACTACTACTACTACTACTACTGCCGCTGCTACCACTACTACTACTACTGCTACTACTACTACTACTACTACTACTACTGCCACTGTTGTTCACTGTTACTACTACCACTACAGATACCTTTTCTGCCACTAATAAAATCAGTTGTAGCACTAGTACTGTTCATAGATGATTTGCTCAGAAATAACTCACATTTGACCAGCAGCTCCACCCTCTCGGTGACAGGTGCTCCAATCTTGTTGGAAGAAAAACACGAGTAGTTCCCTCTTTGTCTACAGTTTGCCGATTGCAGTATGTATATTGCTGTCAGGGAGTTATCTGTCCTTGTCAACTCCTGGGAGCCATTCATTAACCTGATGACTGACCTTGGGTTGCCAGCATTATCCAACTCACACCTGAAAGTCACTGGATCAGACTCATTGACTGTCACTGACCCACTGCGGGAGTTTCCAGTCATTATACGTATACTTGAATGATCTGAAGATAAATCCAAAAAGGTGACACTATATTCTGTAGGAAGCTAAAATGTTTATTGGTGTTTGAACACATATTGGTGTTTGAACACATGCCATTTATTGACGTTTATACTGTGACATTGTCACCGGACATCTCACACTGTACTGGGGACCGCTTGTGTGATGGTTCTTCCTGTCAAAGTCATCGTGACATAGCAGATATAATCTACTGTACACGGATTATCTTAGTGAGTGCAATGTTCCACGCATCCTTCGACCCCCCTGCCTATACTACCATGTGTGGTTTGAGAGACAGTTTTGAAAATCTCCGTCTTCATCTCAACAACATTCAAAGAATTACGATGAAAATTGCTGAAGTGAAAACACTTCAGGATTTCAGTACTATCTGCTTGAATGAGCTAAGTATGAAATGATGCTACCTTTTAAAATGGGAAATACGTTAAGAAGCACCAGTGAGAGATCACATACATAATGTACCACATGCATTAGTCAGTAAAATGCACCACAGAATAGCCAGGTTGCATGAATAGCATGTAGCAAAACATGGGAGTACGTGTTAGGAGTTCCGGCATAGTGTTTGTTCCCCGTTATCAACAAATGACCACATATTTTCTCTCAGAACCATCTTCTCATTGCAATACCTCGCACTTTGTCTTTTGTATTTTTTATCTCCCATTGTAGACATCCACGTGGACAGTTGTGCTGTTTTATGTAATGTGATGTCCACAGTCAGTCTCTGTACTCACAGTTGACAATGACCTTGACAGTTGATCTCGCCTGCAGACCACCATCAGGACACACACTGCCTGTGTTGACCCTCCCAGTACAGCTGTACTCCCCCTCATCAGATCTGTTCAGGTTAGCTTTCACCACACTACTTCCTGGTATTGGGGAACCATTGAACGTCCAGGAGATGTCAACATTGTCAGGATTACCATCAACTGAGCATGTGAGAGACAAGCTCTCTCCTTCCTTCCTGGTCTGTGTGGCAGCCGGAGATACTGATGGCACTCCCACATCTGACAGAGGAATTGGGTATCGGATTATCCATGGGTTTAGATGAGGTTTACTGATTTTTTCAGCGTGGCTAGACATAAGCATGGAAGATAAAAAGTAACGATATTGTTCACCACGAAATATATTATTTTAGTTGTCTTGTCAGCTGCATCCATTCGCACAATGGCACGTCACAACGAATTATTACTACTCCTTTGTCTCAACGATTTATAACTCTTACAATATACATTGAGTTGCCTGGCATCTGACTGTGGACGAGAGGAACCAGCTCTGTCGGTGTAGTTGTTACCAGCGGCACATCTAATGTCAGCTCCGTTGTCAGCCTTCTCTGGAGAAAGAGTGTAGGAGCTCCCTGTGTGGACAGCTATGTTGTTCTTTGTCCAGTAGAAGGTGGCTGGAGGGTTGCCGTGGTCAGGAGATGAGGAGCAGGTCAGTGATGTGGACTTTCCCTGACACAGAGTACCAGGGTTGGTTATGCTGGGTTTGTCGGGTGGATCTGTAATACATATATACAGTGTGATACACTGACGAGGCCAGTGATGTAGACACGGAGTACCAGGGTTGGTTATGCTGGGTTTGTCGTGTGGATCTGTAATACATATATACAGTGTGATACACTGACGAGGCCAGTAATGTAGACACAGAGTACCAGGGTTGGTTGTGCTGGGTTTGTTTGGTGGATCTGTAATACATACATACAGTGTGATGCATTGCCTAGATTACTGATGAGGATCAGGCAGACGAAATTCTTATGTATCTGTACATCTCCTCCCAATACTCACAATACACTGTAAATGTCTGAGTCACAGCCTCATCGTATCCTCCATACATCCACGTTGCCTGACACAGACACTGTTCGGTGTTCTGGTGTTTAGTAACCAGGAAGGTCAGTGAGGATGTCTTGGTTTCTCCGCTGCTGGACTCGGTGCTGGTGTTGTAACAGGACCACGTGATGTCGGCCAGAGGATTGCCCCCCGTCACTGTGCACCTGATGGTATTTTCGACTCCAGCATACATCACGGACGTGAAGTCCAGGACTGTAGGACGACCTGGAGGAGGATCTGAAGGATCAAAAGGTGAGTATTATGTACGCTTACATATACATCACGGAGATGAAATCCTGGAGTCTCTAGGGACACATGGAGGTGCGTCTGCAGAATCAACAGCTGAGTATTAGGTAGGTTATGTATGCACCACGGAGGTGGTGTGCTCTGTTGAAGGGCGGTCGGCAGGATCGTGTGGTGGTATCAACATATGTATGAAATGTAAGTTATAAATTGTGTGTACACGAAGGGGTTGACACCTGTGACTGCTGTTTCAAACTCATTTTATACTAAAAGAATTATGAAGACATGCAGCTATTCATCTTACATTTCAGTCTGAAAAAGAAATCGATTGACAAGTCTGTAAGCAAATTACATATATAGAAACATGATTTACATCGGAGAAGGGCAGAGTAGTGTAGGGTATATTAGATCACACTGTCCAAAAATACGCAAAGTATTTGGTGATCTGTGTCACTGATCTTGACTGGATTTATTCAGCTACGTAACCATTCAAACACACACCGAATCTTGAAGCCAATGTGAATCAAAATAAATAGTAAAGCATTGGATTTCGCTTTGGGAAACGGTTATCAATCACATGCTGAAAGAATGAGCATACAGTGATGATTGAACTGCAGACTGAGATTCAGGACAATATTTATAAAAGAAATGCGTATTGCATGTTTCATCAAATGGTTGCATAAATCCCATGAATTGATCAGGAGCGAATGTCCTTGCCAAATATCTCACATAAATACAAATACAATTAACACAAAATAGGGACAGGTTTCGTTGGAAAACGAGTAGTCTGATAAGGTTATGAAACATAATAGTAACTTAAGTGTGCTGTGGGGAATGGTCTGTGAACAATGCACTGGAGTTGCTTAAAGTATTTGAGACAATTTCGAAAACAGAAATATATTACAACTGTTTGATGCCTTTGCAGCTGTCATTCCGGGTGTCAAGTTAATCAACTTACACTTGATATCCCGGAGAGACAGAGTCTTGTTTACTACCACTGCTGTCCTGGTGTTTCTCACGCTACATCTGACATCTGGCTTGTTCCTCACAGGACGAAATGTCCGAGTCTGTGACCACGGGGTACCTGCTGATCCTGTCACAGATCCTGTACTTCCTCCTGTTATGTGCGTCCCGTCAGTGTAGTCCCAGGTGAAGGTCACTCCGGGAGACACAGACGTCAAGGTCTCGCATGTCAAGGTTAGGTCTCTGTCCTCCGTTGCGATGGTGCTTGTTGGTTTTGTTAAATTCACCTGGTCTGTGTCTGGTCCATCTAGTTACATGTAAACATTACTATCAGTAAAGATACTCACTAGGTTAAACCTTTGGCCTGAGGGTGACACTATACAGAAACGTTGGCTTTCGCATCAACATGAACATGCTATATTTTACGAAGAAATCTTAGAGAACGAGTTTCTTATCAATACACTTCCCCTCCGCCGATATAATATTTAAACTTCATTTAAATGTATTCTCGATTTTTTTCACATCATTTGAAACGTTTTCTAAATAAATATCGGTTGACAGTAAAGTGTGGCCTTCCTCCCAGTTTGTGTACTCTTTCAAATAAACCTATAAAGGACATAAAACGTTTGTAAACCTACAGCCACGGGAAAATTGGACATAATCCCTCCAACCTATGAAAGATCTGATCGACATATATCAATATATCAGAAATCAGAAAATTATTACACCGGTCCACTTTTACAACTAACCCCTTCCACTGATTTTCTCCTTTACATATAAATAATATTTAATGTAAGACAAGGTTTACATGACTTTTCTTTTATGTAGCAGCTCATTTCGTTTCTGGGCATAACAACACCATAAACAACGTATCTATTTAATCACTTATCTGTTATTTATCATTCCAAGTAAATGAATATATTCCATATATATATATATATCCAGCTATTTAACAATGTACTTGAACATCGTTTATATATGGCACTAGGCTTGTTTGCGTATCCAGGCTTCTGCTTTGATGAAATGAAAATATGTTTGAACCATATTAGAGTGCCAGAGTTTCATTGAGCTGTCAATGGCGGACCCATCAAAGTGTTTACAAAGTTCGTGTCGCTTGTGCTGCTCATCGTCAAAATTAATATACTGCACACTAACTTTTTTCACTTACTGTTTAGTGTATAGTGTTTGACTCAGTATACGTGTACTCTTCCACAAAGATGAAGACATATTGTATGCACCTGGTACAGCTGTAGTGGAACAGTCTACATCATGGAGGGGAGAGAGCTAGTGATTAAGAACCACTCGTCCTGTGTATTACACGGGTAGTCAAACAGGAGTTACAATGGGAATGAACCGTCACACCGGCTCCATCAGACGGTGTCTACTTACACGAAATCTCCTGTGTGACCATGTTACACTGTGTTTATGGACACCATTCCTCCAGTGTGGCTGTCAGACTGTGAGTGAGTGAGTGAGTTTTACGCCACACTCAGCAATATTCCAGCTAGATCTCGGTGTCTGCTTAAACCAAGCCTCCAGTGTGGCCATGTCGGTCTGTGTCTACATACACCAAACCTCCAGTGTGGCTATGTTAAGCTGTGTCTACTAACAGCAAGCATCCAATGTGGCTTTGTTAGAGCGTGTCTACTTACACCAGACCTCCAGTATGGTTCTGTTAGACAACAGGGAGGTCTGACCGTTGATATTTTCAGCCTGACAGCGAACGCTCCTCCCCAGGTCACTCCTACTGACAGTGAATGTGACGGAGCTTCTTGTCGCCACCAGGACACCAGATGTCGTCTCTGTGCTGACTGTAGGAGTCGTTCCTGGTGGCAATGTCGCCCAGGTGACAGCAGAAGTAGGGAAACTGGATGAGGTCACACATGTCAAGGTCAGGGATAGACCTGTCGCTAGTCCTATCTTCTCATTATCAGAACTGATATTTGTCAGTGTCACCGAGATAACTGGGACTGCAATGGCAAACGTAACTGTTAGAACAGCAACATACTGCAACAGTGGTGGCATGCCTTGATGTGCATCACTATAGTACCTTTTAATGATGAATATGATGTATTTGACAATAGGTATGAGGTGGATTCCAATTCAAACTGCATTACATCTCTATTTCAAAAAAACGTGTTGCGGGATCAACAAGCCAGCGAGTAGCCATTTACTCTCAATGCCTATCCCTTGATATTTTACATGCAGTCAACACTTTTACCGGGTGAATATTGAAATAATTATTAGTCCAGAATAATAATCATATAGCGAAAAACACCATTTTTATTATGTTTCTGCATTTAAGTTAGATCACTAAACACAAGCCAAAGTCGTGAGGAAATAATCCAAAAATCGCTATCCGTAATTTCACCTTGATTCTTTACTACCTTCTTTCTTTGAAATCACCGAGTGAACTAGCATTGAGGTGATCCAAGGGGTCCGATATCGTGGTATCTCCGATGAAACATACTTTGATTAACTACTTGTTTTGCACACTTTGTAGATTAGAACTGTTTTGTAACTCAAAATAATAGCAAACATATACATTACAATCTACTAAAATTGATATCAAAGCCTCAAAGGGTCACATGAGTATTTAATTAATCACCAACCAGGTTATTGATGGAATTATTTTAAACCAATGATCAGCTCACCAGGGAACTGTATAGTGTTTGATGTGGCAGAATTGGTATACGTGGGAGGATCAAAGGAGTCATGTTCCACACTGACAGTGAGAGACACCTGTCTGTTGTAGAGACTGACTGTGTTGCCTGGTAGAGACAGGATGTTGGTTGTCTGGACCTGGCCTGAAGGACATGGTCCCTGGGTGGAAGATGTACTGCTGGGAGGGACGCCACTCACACCCTGTGAACATAATACAGTAGTTAAATAGACTGACTGTTCCCTGCTAGAGACATCGTTTTGTTTGTCTGGACCTGGCCTGAAGGACATGACCCCCGGGTGGAAGAGGCGCTGTGGTGATGGACGCCAATATCATGATAAACGTGAAGTTCCCTACCTGCTGGTACCTCCATGTGATGACTGTGGCAGGGGCAGAACACGGAGAGGTCACAGTGACGGAGATGGTGTTCTGTGGTGTCACGGAGGACGGGAGAGAAGTCAGTTGTGGAGAGAAGGTCACAGAGCTCCATTCTAGTACAGCTGATAAGAAGGCAAGATATAGATATAATATGGTGTCTTTCTTTACATGACTCCTGTTTACAATTATGCAACGTTTCTTTTCAAACAAAGGCGCGAATTTGACTAGCCTGGTGGCGTGAGGTTTGACGTGGTGCCTGCCCTCGGATGTACCAATGTAAAAACGGGTTCCATCTTGAGCCACAGCTAATTGTGTCCATTCATCATAATAAAATTAACACACAAAACCAACCTGCAAACTGTGATAGAGTGATGCTATTTGACACTGAGACACCAGCACTACATGTCCACGTCCCACTGTCTCTGGTGGAGTCTGGTGATGCGATGTCTAGAGTCATGATCCTGGATGTACTGTCCAGACTCAAACTGTATCCTGATACAGGCGTCCCACAGACACCTGATGGTGGGCAGCCTCCCTGGACAGAAGCGGGACCTTTAATGAACCGTGCAGTGGAGGTGATCGCTGCATCTAGGGTACAGGTGAAGCTGAAACTGACCCACTCCACAGGAACACGTCTGTTGGTGGCAAGAACCGGAGCTGACTCTGAAACAACATAACTTGTGAGTTGTGTGTTTTACTTGTTGCTGGTGACCTTGTTATTGTTATGACCCTTTTTGGTACAGAATGTATGTCAGTTCGATATTGGGTAGCGGTAATGCAGGTGATTTCTAATTGTTTCTGGTAATATACGGACCAGCACAACCACGTCGGTGCCCCCAATATGTGTTTCATAAATGCACGGATGATAATAGGAATGTGTTCATGGATGATCAACTTCTTTATAGTGCAATGGAGACGTTTCGGTATAGATGTGTATACCGATTCCAAGCATCAATGTGCCATACTTGAATGAGTGAGTGAGTGAGATTTTGCAGCAATACCACGGAAGGGGAACATCAGAAACGGGCTTCACATAGGATATTCATATGGGTAATCGAACCCACACGTTTCTACGTGGCCAGGGAACGCTTTAACCACCGGGTTGTACCACCGCTCCCTCCCTCCATGCTTGGAAACGGCGTATATACATAAACTTAATGCACAATAAGGAAGTTGGTCATCCATAAACACTTGTCATTTCTTACCCGTGAAGGTCCCGGGGTAGAATAGGCCTTCAGCAACCCATGATTGCCATAAAAGGTGACTATGCTTGTCGTAAGAGGCGACTAACGGGATCGGGTGGTCAGACTAGCTGACTTGGTTGACACATGTCATCGGTTCCCCATTGCGCAGATCGATGCTCATGTTGTTGATCACTGGATTGTCTGGTCCAGACTCGATTATTTACAGACCGTCGCCATATAGCTGGAATATTGCTAAGTGCGACGTAAAACTAAACTCACTCACATTCACTCACTTGTCATTTCTATCACTTACTACTTCTAGAATGCCTCTCAAACAGTTCATATCACAAATTAGGAAGGATTCTGTCAGCGACTCCAGTTTACAAAGAGTTATGTATTTCTCACTTGCAAATTTCCATCAGAAACAATACATTGCACATGTGTATTACATTACTAATTTAGTAACGAAAACAGAATATCTGTGATGGGCGATTGCGCTATCTTAGATTGGAGATGTAGAAAAGTGGTCTAGGGGTAAGAAAACTCATACAGAATTATATACACAATTATTTCTAAATTCGAAGTTTCATATGATTTCACCAAGAAGTATGGCAGAGAAATAATGATCTATTTTCACTTCATAGAAAGTTAAAGGAAGAAATTAGGTTTCATACAGCACTGAATATCACTCAATCACAATACTGGCCGTCGGCCTATTTCAGAAGCGGCACTGTGCAGATCTGCGAGTCCATATCGGTGAAAACCCGCTGAGCAATGTACTAAGGGAGGTAACCCTACACAATGAACAGTTCTCTTAATGGCTGACTTTCCACACTTGAGTTTTGATACTTGACCTTCCATACTTGCGATACTTGATAACAAATATGGTATTATCTGATAAGTCGGATGTGCTTGGGAGCAAACCACCTGTCAAAGTAAACAGATAATATCTAGCACAAGTGATGTGTCCTGCTAATTCAGTGTAAGTGACAAAGTGTACCTACCACCAGGGCGTATCAGGGCTGTATCTAGCAGAATAAGTAGCGGAATTAACTCCAGAAACACACATGGACTCATTTCACTGAATAAAGCTTGCAACCCACTGACATGCACAGACAACGGCAGTATATGTAGAGCTGATAATACCAATTTACTTCCGGGTGGCTGACAGGCAGGCCACGGTGTGTAGGTATGTGTACATATTGAAACTCTGATTCATTGTACATGTATCAGATTTGGAAATCTCCACTTTTAGAGTGTTATAAAGAAGCTATGATGAACTATGCAGTGACAATAAATGCGAGTCTGCTTGTGAATTAAAGTATCACATTTCTACTGCCAAGGGGCTTTGTGTTTTCAGTATCAAGTTACTTCAACTATCTATCCCTTACAGAACAGAAATAATTTGACGAGTGGCCTGAAGTAGAACAGTTTAACATCTGAAGGTTTATATGTCACACGAAACTGCTATGTTTTTCTAGAAAACAACAACAAGAACATCATCAACAACAACAACACGTAATATCTAGGTATTGAGCGTGAATGCAGTATTTCAGCGTGAAGAAAGAGGAAATATTGTCATCAGGAACGTATGTGCAGGGATGTAGTGCTGAGGACCACTATAAAGCGAACATGTGATTGCGCTAACAAGGTATAACTGACGAGAGCAGTCAAACAGAGGACCAGAAAATTCATTATCCCAATATGCTTCCACTTATTCATCAAATGGGAACATAGGAAAATGATAGCATGTATTATTAAATGAAACATACATTATCGATCTTCATGAGTCTGATCAAACTTATTTGTATCATTGATGAAAATAACAAATATTTCTTACAATTGTCCTGTGGGTCAACAAAGAAATAAAGTAATCTAGAACACAAATGGAAATTATTAAACTATTTCAGTTAACGAGATGCTTATTTATCACCGACCGGTGAAAAAAAATGGTGAAAATATTTGCTTGTCTGCCGTCTTTGTGTTGAATTCACTCAATCGTTATCTGTTTACGTACACAAGATTACATTTATAAGTAGTCTATGGTGTATGATCCACGACCATATTTCATCAATGTTGTCACATTATATCAACGCAAGTAGTGTTTGCCTCCTACTGTGATATAGATGTGGAAATTGCATGGGGCCACGGATCAAGATGTTATTAGCTGGCCCCATTATTTCTAATGGTTGCCTTGTTGTTTGATGACATTTAATTAAGTGGATCAGTGATGCGTTGCAGTGTTATTCTCAAATATATCACGTGTCAAATTGTCATAACAATGGGAATATGATAACGCAATGGCAATGGAAAAGGGCTTATCACCCTCCGCAGTTCCTCAATAGATCTGTTGACAACCTATACTTGTCACCTTAGCAACAAGGCAGTTCAGATATCATAAAACTAGGAGTGCATGCTCCCAGGCATGCTCAACTGGCTTTTTGAGTAGCGGACATGCTGGACACTCCATACCCTCCACAGCGTGCTGCCTAAGGATTTCCGTGTGAATCCCAGCCATACAGGGCCTAGCGTTCACGTCTTGCAGTAAAGAGGGTAGACTATAAAAAAAATGAAAACAAAATGAAAAAAAATGTGGCACTACAAGAGGCGCCAGTATCTCGTCCCAAACAACGCTGATTCTAGATTGTCGTGCAAATGGAGTGTGCTCAGTCGGCGTCATCCAAGTCCAAAACATGTCCAGTAGCACTATGACTTACATTAAAGTTTACAGAAACCTTACACTGAGTTTGACTAGATGAAAAAGGGCTACAACCCTTATAGCAGACCGCCTAAAATAGACCGCCTTTGGCTGTTGACAGGGTCGGACGTGCGTGTCAGCCGCTCCGCTGTAAGGGCCTTCGTTGGGTTTATATTTTGTTATTCATTACTACGTTTGGCTTTTACTTCAGTTATATTATACAGGTAAGTGTTTTTGTAGGTTACCTAAGGTTACCTATTGGCTTATTTTGCCATATTTGTGTGTTTCTTGTGTCGCGTTGACCACGTGGCCTCGGTTTTTGCGCATTGTGTTTGCGTGAAATCTTCATTTGGTATTAAATTTTGTCACAGATATATTTGGATATGGAGAGCGACAGTGATTGGGATGGGGATGATGATATTCATTCTACCTCATTTGAGGAAACTTCAACAGATGCTGAATTTTGCAGAGAAGTATGTGTCGATGATTTCAGAACGTTTGAAATGAAAACATGAGGATGACCGAGTTGTAAACGAGGCGACTTCGTCATTACCTATTAAATTTGTTGTCAGATTTACTTCTGTTGACCCAAGATTACGTTTGACAAACTTGAGTCCAACTGCTTTGGGTCGGGATATTCATAAAAGCATTGGTGATGCGGAGCATATTAAAAAACTGGAAAAGGGAGATTTAGTGATACACTGTAGGACTGCTGAGCAACTTAACCTTGCAATGAATGAAGCAATGAAGCGTGTATCTGCGACGTTCGTGTCAAGAGTTATGTCCAAAGTCTCTGAGTGAATCCAAGGGAGTTATTTACAATGTTGACAAAGATGTAACTGAGGATTAGATAGTTGAACATTTGAAGGGTCAGAAGGTCAAATGCGCCCAAAGACTTTTGCGCGGGAAAGAAAAAGACCCTACTACCTTCATTCTACTTATATTCTCAACACCACATTTACCTGAACGTGTTCGGATGTATTATCAATCCTTTTGTGTGCGTCTGTATATCCCACCAACAATTAAATGCTACAATTGCCAGAAGTGTGGCCATGTTTCATCCCGATGTAAAAGTAAAAAGCCTGTATGCCCAAAGTGCAGTGGTGAGCATAACATTGTTCAGAAAATGTATCCAAGTTTTGCAATTATGGTAGTAGACACAGCGCTGCCTACAAGGGGTGTGAGAGACACAGGGAGGTTGTATCTGTGCAAAGGGTACGAGTAGAGAGAACACCGTCCTGTGCTGAAGCAACTCGTATGGACAAGTCCACTCCGACTCAAACTTATGCAGCCTCTGTAGCCACCGCTCAGAAATCTCGATCTGTGTCAGTACAATTGCAAGCCTCGAAATCACCGGTTGAAATCTGTCCTGTTCCCTCTACAGTTAGATCAGGGTCTAACCCTAGTGGCAATTGTAAAGCTCGGTTACGAGAGTCTGATTTAAACCAGAGTGTATCAAATCCAACTAATACAGCTCAACTTAGCTCTGTACAAGTAGCCAATCCATTCCTTAGTACTTCTCCTCAAACCTTTTTAGCTGTCTTGTTTGAGGTGATTCGAGGTGATTTGTCGGCTGCTAAAATACATCTTCACATCGATGTTTCTAGAGATTTGTTGGAGGAGGTAAACGCTGAGATGAACGATGGATGAGGCTTTAGTATTCCTAAGTATAATGCAATGGAATGCTCAAAGTCTTATTGCACATGGGGATAATTTGAAGCATTTTCTTCTATCAAACAGGGCACCACTGCCGGATATTATTTGTGTACAGGAAACATTTCTATGGCCAGAGAGTCATTTTAGGATTAATGGCTATCTTGGTCTTCGTCAGGATAGACTAACCAGCAATCCGAATACTAAAAATCCTCGGCACAGGTGGCTGTGCTATATTTATTAAGACTGATTTGTCGTATCAGTTTCATAAATTACCAAAAAACGGTTTATGAGGCTAACGCAGTAAAGATGTATTAAGGAGGAAGACAAAGTTATTACCATTGTTAATATCTATAATACAGGTAAGCCAAACGTAGATGAATATCTGAAGGTAATTGGTCCCAGTGGAGGGGCTTATTTTATATGTGGTCACTTTAACAGCCATAATTTGCTTTGGGGAAGCAACAAGACGGATAATAATGGTCAGATTGTTGAACAGTTTTTAGATGAGGCAGATCTTGTCCTCTTAAACGATGGTAAAATGACCCGCATGTATCTTGGCAAGTGGACCTTTTATCCCTTAGACATATCAATGATATCATCACCAATAGCTGGTAAGTGTAACTGGGATGTATACCAGGAAGATGCGTTAGATAGTGACCATTTTCCAGTTTTTACTGAAATTAAGATCCGACTATATCATGATTCTTGTGATAGTGTACCTCGGTGGAAATTTAAGAAGGCTAATTGGGCACTGTTTTCTAGCATGTCTGCTGAACATATTACACCTGATCTCATAAATGGTGATGTTAATACGTCTAGTGAAAACATCACAGCACAATTAAGCAGAATTGCAGAAGAGTCTGTTGGAAAATCGTCTAGTAAGAAAGCGTCATTCTCGCCAAAGTTCTGGAGGAATGACATCTGTTGAAAAGCAAATATCGCAAAGAAAAAGGCTTATAATAAGGTTCGCCGTTCATCTTTGCCATGTGACCTAGCTGATGTTCGTAAAAACATAGAAATGTTGAAACGGGGAAACAAAGTTTATTGTCAATGAAAATACTATTTTATGTGATTAAATTGTGATGAAAACAAACAATATGTTAGCATAGCTCTTTAGGTCCAGCAATTGAATATATTCGTACTGAGATTGATAATGTTCAATGTTTCCTTCCATTGCGATCAAGTGCTCTTCACATCTGACCAGCATTATGGTTGCATGCTATTATACAAAAAGTGTGAGAGTGTAGAAAGTGTAAAACTAAACTGCGATATTGGCAAATTGGGTTTTGCGCCGCATATCGAAATATTCCACCAATATCACGGTGGAGACGTCAGAAATGGGCATCACACACAGCAACCAGGCATGGCTCTCCTCAAATGAACTTACAGATATAACAAACATGATACATATTATGAGGTATTCCCTCGAAATGAACAAAAGGTAGCTCAAGGGAGGGAGCGTCCGCCACTCAGATTCCACGCATGTGTCGTGACAGAAACAATTGTTATGTTTAAACTCTACAATTGGATCAAGGTACGTTATGTTCGCTTCCATTGAGAGTATAAAGAGACTGAAATATTGGGTCAGTAATTTATGACGTCTCCTCACTTGAAATTATCTGTTACAGATCTAAACAAATTACAAGGTGACCATCCCTGTGGTCAAAATGGAGTAAAGCATTTGATCCGCTTGTCAAAGGGTCTTTATTCACTCATTGCCATTGCGAGGATCTGAAAACAGAATATCAGTTAAATGTGCCACTTTATTACAGCATGGCAAACGTAAAAAAAATAATGCATTACATATTTTACATATTTACAAACTTAAGGGCTTAGGTATCTGTTGGAAATAAAACATTGCTTCTTGTGTACACTTCGTTGTTGCAACTTCCCTCTTTTCTAGACTACAGATAACCTAAGTAGTGGTTACCTCAAGGTTGAGTGTCGGAGTTCTGGTATGGAGATACCCTGATGGACTCGTATGGTACAGAAGGCGTCTCGATCATGTCTTTGTAGGTACTTGTCTCTACGTTGGCGTCAACTGAAACCAACGGTACACACTTTTTTAGAACACTTCATGCTCTGCATACCATCCCATTCACGCCGATACAGGTAAAACCTGCAATACAGCATGCCTTCACTTCAGTTACGATTGAGTTTTGAAGTAATGTAAGACGCTCTGTCCATCTACCGTTTGTATTCCCATAAACCCGCAGCTGTGTGTAATGTTGTCGTTCCGAACCCTCTGTATTCATGCTTGACTGAGCTGGACTGTTAATATGATCTGAAACAAATCAATATATACACCTGGAAATTAATCAAGCAACACCCCAATTTTTTCTTTTGGAGCAACTTTGAAGTGTTCTGACAATCAAAATATGCCGGGTTGATATAGTTTGACACTTTTTTATTCAACAGACGATCTCTGACAAACAACTTAAAGGGAAAAAGTATCAAGACTTTGCTTTATTGCAACGAAATCCAAATTCTTAAAACTGTCTTAAATTCATGAAAAAATGGACACAATTTACTATTCATCCACAGACGTTGTTGTCAGGTGTATTAACACAAATGTCACATGGAAAGAAAGAACAGTCATCTGAGAGTCTGCACACCGACTTTCATCAATATCTAGTGTGTCCTCCCTGCGCACGCACCACCGATTCCAGACGCCTCCTCATTCCTTGGATGAGTCTCCGGATCTGATTCTGGGGGATCCTGTTCCACTCCTCATGCAGGGCAGCCGTCAATTCGTTGAGATTATGGACTGGTGGGTCTCTCTGCCTCACACGACGGCCAAGAAAGTCCCACAAATGTTCAATGGGGTTGAGGTCAGGGCTCATGGCAGGCCATGGAATTCTGTCAATTGCATTTTGCCGCAAAAAATCATTTACAGCATGCGCCCTGTGAGGTCTAGCATTGTCGTCCATAAATATGGGTCTCGTTGCCAGAGGATGGTTCTCAAAATGAGGTACCACAGCCCTGTCAAGAACCTCCTGTTGGTAACGAACACCGTTAAGGTTGCCACGGATGGTAATGATATCCAACTTGCAGTTCATGGAAATGCACCCCCATACCATAACGGAACCTCCCCCAAAGGCCACAGTCTCCTGGATGTTCCGTGGAGCCATTGCTGTGTTCCTCTGCCTCCAGACCCGAGTACGACCGTCCACCATGTGCAGCAAGAACCGGCTCTCATCTGAGAAATGGACCTTCCTCCAAGAGGCAATGTTCCAGTGCAAACGGTCATTACACCAGGCCAGTCGGGCTGCCTTATGGGCTGGAGACAGTCTGGGTCGCTTGATTGGCCTCCTTGCCCGGTATCCTGCAGCTTTCAGACGATTCCGAACAGTCCTGTTCGAGATGGGTCTCCCTGGAAGCCACTCCTGTCTCAACCGAGAGCTCGAGTCGAAGGACCTGCGCCGTACAAGTCTCAGTAAAGCTCTGTCCTCCCGGACTGTGGTCTTCCTGGGTCTTCCTGGTCTAGGCAGGTCTTTAACTTCATTAGTGGCCCGGTATTTTTTCAAAAGTTTTGAAATTATGGAATGATGTCGTCCGATTTGAGTCCCGATTTGTCTTAGAGACATACCAGCATTCCTCATGCCGATTATTTGCCAACGAGTGGCCTCTGATAATTTCCTACGTGCCATGACATTGAAATGAATGAAAAACCGAATGCAATCGACAACCTGCGCTTGTAAACACCCCAGGGAAAAAGTGCATTTTTCGAAAGTTGAGGTTAAAGCAATGCACGTGCGCTGTGCAAGCTTCACGCGCGTCATATCAACCCATGAAAAGCTCATGCTGTATGTCAATACATCAAAATTGAATAATCAATCATCAAAATTACTTCGTTAAACTTTGTTAAGTTTTTATGTGTCTTTGAATTTGGTGTTGCTTAATTAATTTCCATATGTATATATAAAATTAATAATAACGGCATCATTGCAGAGATAGGCTGGGAAGATTTGTAACCAACTCTATATGTCTGACTCGATATGTTTAACCTACCCAGGGATGAATATCCTGTGTTTTCCATTTCTTCAGTTTCAGACTTTCTAGTGCTGCAAAGGTAAGTAAGGTCAACTGTTGAACATGCTAGGGAAAGAAACACGTGACAAACGCTGATGTTTACAAATAATAGTTTACGCTACATCAAAGCAAATTATTTCAACAGGTTTTATGTATATGCTTGGCATACCTTTTTGGTGTAGCAGATCCTGAAAGAAGAGAGTACATATATAACACCTCGTATAAACATTACAAGTGACATATTTGATAATATGGAAACGTTGCAAATGAAGAATGAGATATACAAAACACAAAGAATAAATGAATAAAACACTGCATATAAGCAGTGACTGGTGAAAAATGTTTCTTGTCAAGATTGACTGTGTGTACATTGAGACTGCAGGATGAGCTCATTGTGAACATTTTTGGTTCACGACTGTCACTCATCTTTAGCAATTAAAATCAGAATGAACTGCACTGAAACATCCCTTCTGTCATTATCTCCACAATACGACTTGATTGTACACCCAGTGCTATTGAGATTTACCTTTCATGACGTTTCCAAACCTGAACCCCTTTCGGTAGAGTACCGTTAGAACTAATCCTTCAATAAGCAAGGTAAGAAATAGAGTTCCTATTGCTGTTCCAGCTATCTTACTTGTTCTGTTATACTTTTCTTTAGGTGGTTGCGTGCTACTGGGACCTGCAGTATAAATGGTAATAGCACAATATTAAATGGTTTTAGTTCTAAAGAGCTGACATGTATTTACTAACTTTATGTTCCGTGCTTGTCATAGGCGCCATCTCTGATGCATCTAAAATATCACAAATTATACGTACCCGTAACAGTTTAACAGTAATGCATTTTGTAATGGATAGTGCAACCTTTATGATACAGAGACAATCTAGCTTGCATTATGAATGCTCAGTTACATTTTATTGTATCCCAAGCTTCCTATCAGAGAAAAGATCGCACAGCTGAAGATAGGAAGCAAACTATTCTTAACTAATACTGATTTTCGATAAAGGATCGAAATATAGCAAGTGTAAATTGCCTTGTTTTCGGGATATATTAAGTATGGAATTCGTGGTATTCCTGTAAATCCATGGCCTGGCCAAAATGTGAAGGGTCCATCATATAAGTTTTTATCGTTGATAAGTGTCCATGTTGCCACTTTACTCCCCGTACCTGTCAGCCCCTCCACAAAAACTTAACGGTACTCACAGCTGACGTTGAATGTCCTAACATCAGTGTAGTTGTATCCTCCATACTGCCACGCCCCCAGACACTCACACTGTTGACTATGTTGACTCCGACTGACAGTGAAAAAGAGAGTAGATGTCCTGGTCTGACCACTGTCACTGACCGATGCTGACCCAGTGCCAGGACAGGACCACGTGATCGTAGGAAGAGGATGTCCTCCTGTCACCGAGCAGCTGATTGTCTGTTGTTCTCCCTCAAACATCAGAGCCGGAAACTGTGTGATGGAGGGAGGGAGAGGTGGGGGGTCTGAAACAGAAGCAACCAAGGCAGAAAGACTTGAAGTACCGATGTTACTGCAGAGACTATACTTATTGCGGTATTTCCACACCCATAGAAATCTCTTCATCTGATAGTATACCCAAAGTAAATGTAGCCAAGAGTGATAATCTATTCTGTATATACCTCTCCTATACATCTCTGTTTACATTTGTCTGCATATTCCAGAAGGTCTTTCAATGCACATCACAACAGAATGAGGATATACCAGAAATGACACAGACAAAACAAAACGTGAACACTGACAAATCATCACGTAGAGACGTTATACTTTACTTTGCTGGGAATACTTGTGAATACTCACATTTGACATCCAATGACACAGAACCAGTTTTAGTTGCGGATGTCCTTGTGTTTCTGACCTGACATCTCACAGTGGTCCTCTCCTTATTTGGCCTGAAGGTGAGAGTCTGGTACCACCAGGTAGAAGATTCTGTCACTGACCCGATGTTGCCACCTACAGGTGTTCCATCACTGTAGTGCCAGGTGAAGGCCGCGTAGGGATAAGCAGAGGCAGTACAGGTCAAGGTTATATTTCTGTTCTCTACAGCTACAGAGTTCATTGGCTTTGTCACTTTAACCTGGTCTGGACCGACTGCAATACAGAACAATAATCTATGACAGCGGTGACATCTGGACCTCTTACTGCATTAGTATTGATAGTCTGTTTTATGTATACATGTGCGTTGACATAATATAAATACCAATTGAAATGACTCTCACAATGTATAATGTGCACATATGTGATCTTCTTAATTAATCATCATGTTACTCAACTGAGTGGCCCTGTTTACTCAGTCCCGTGTGGACCCGGGACAGAATGTGTCCACAGCACCCCATTGCGTGTCGTAAGAGGCGACTAAATTGGGCAACCTGTTTGCCGTGGGTTGCGTCCCGTGTCGGTGGAGGACGGGATCCTGGTGGTTGAGGGCAGTTGGGCTTTTAACTGCGTTCCATTTGCCCAACACACCACTTCGGCCCTTACTTCACCTAGACGGGTGGTTGAATTGGCCCGATTCAACCAATCGGCTGGTCATGCCAAGCCCTGTGCATGACCTATATATATATATATGTCATTGCACAATTTTGATTTGGATATTTAATTTCGGTCTTGGCCAAATTAATCATCGACTTTCCTGGTTTTGAAATGTATCTTTATGTTCTGAATTTTGCCTAGAGTCTTATGCCCAGAAGGCGGTGGCTCATGGGCCAATCCGGTGGATTAATTATTTATAATTCTTCTACTGGAGTATATCATCCGGGTATCCTTGGTGCTGTAAGCTGGAGGCCCGCTTGCTTTAGCATTGTCCTTGTGATACTCCGTGGTGGGTGGGGAGCTCGGATGATGAACCATATTATACTAACTATGGCGTATGAAACCCCAACAAAAAGAACAAAACGTCCACTTGATATTGACCCTGTTGATGCTGACCATAGACCGGCTGTATCGATTGAGTATTGGCCGCGTTTCGTTGTCATTGAGACTCCTGACAAGACACCTTTAAAGTTGAACCCCTTTGCAGTATCGTAGGGTATTCAAGGTATTGCTGGGGATGTGAAAAATATAAGACGTTTACGTTCGGGTGCCCTCTAGTTGAGTGCGGGAAAAAGCAGCAAGCAACCAACTTGATGAACATGACATCTTTCGTGGGCATGCCGGTCACGGTCTCTGCTCACAAGACCTTAAACACTAGTAAAGGTATCATCAGAGATCGAGATCGATTGTTTGCTGATATGTCCTAAATTGACATAGGATCGGAAATGAAAGATCAAGGTGTGCTGTATGTCAAGCGCTTTTCTACTCGAAGAAACAATGAAACGTTCCAAACAAATACATATCTGTTCACTTTCTCATGCCCAAATGCTCCCAAATCAGTGAAGGCAGGCTATTGTAACATACAAGTTGACACCTACATCCCCAACCCGCTCAGGTGTTTTAAATGCCAGAAATATGGACACGGTGTAAATACGTGCACATTGTCTGTTGTGTGTGCTGACTGTGGTGAGAAGACACACACAACGGAAGATTGTGACAGGGATTATAAAAAATGCACCAATTGCTCAGGCGGCCATTCTTCATTTTCTAAACAGTGTCCAATTTGGAAAGAGCAAATGGAGATCAATAAAATAAAATTTACACAAAATATTCCCTTTTCTGAGGCCAAAAAACTGGTAAAGAGATCTGAACTTACAGAAAGTTATGCTGCAGTAGCAAAAACATCATCGGGGTCTAGTTCTAAAACAACATCAACCACAAGCTGTCAAACTACCTTGACTTGGGTAAATTGCGATTCTCCACAGCATTTGTGCACTGCTATATCATCACAGACTGAGGAATCACCTCAAAGTCTTCTTCTGATCACAAATCAGCATCTCAGTCACGCTCAAAGTCTCAGTCTACAGCTGATAGTCAACACACTGTGAACAGTAAACCGAAGCCAAAGGCTGATGCTTCAAAACAACAAAGTGGCAGAGCTCCTAAAGGGTCACAGAACAAAATTCAACTGTTCAATAAACATGGGTCTCTTGAAGACATGGACGTTTCTGAAAACGTCCATTCTAGGGCACATAGCTTGTCGCCCTCCAAAAGAGTGCGGGGTAGATCCCCAATAAATCCCCCTAAAAGATAGTTTATTCCAATAATATTGTACAGTGGAACTGCAGAGGATTGAGGACTAATTTGCATGAATAACAGCTATTAGTCCAAGATTTTACACCGTCAGCGATATGTCTCCAAGAGACATATTTAAAACAAAGAGATACATTTGACCTTCGTCAATTTAATGCATGTCATTGTCTTGCACCTCCGGGTGATAGGGCCACTGGCGGATCATCCATTCTAGTCAGACAAAACGTTATTCAGAGCCCTGTTCCACTTAATACTAATATGCAGGCTGTTGCAGTGAGAACTACTTTACATGTAGCGTTTACGCTATGCTCTCTTTATATTTCACCGTCTTCGACGTTTGCCAAAACTGATCTTCAAGCTCTATATGACCAACTCCCGAAGCCCTGTATTATAATGGGAGATTTAAATGGGCACAACCCACTTTGGGGTAGTGTAACTACAAACACTAAAGGTAAATTGTTGGAGGACTTTTGTTCTGACAATGATATATGTATTTATAATGATGGTTCCAACACATATTTACATCCTGGTACAGGGACTTATTCTGCTCTTGACTTGTCATTGACAAATTCAGAACTACTAAATGAATTCGAATGGTCAGTCCACGATGACCTCTGTGGAAGTGACCATTTTCCTACTATATTAAAAGCTGTAACTCCATCTGATGTTCCTCCATCATCAAGGCGAAATTTTAAAATGGCTAACTGGGCTTTATATGAAACACTGTGTGCTGAAAAACTTAAACCCGAACGTTTCATTGACGTTTCTGATGCTATCAAATCTTTTTTCTGATGAACTGAATTCCATAGCTGATGAGTGTATACCAAAGTCCTCTGCAGTTCCACACATAAGAAAACCATGGTTCAACGATGAGTGCAAACAAGCTAGGAAGGCAAGGAAAAAAGCAGAACATTATTTCCGTCGCCATCCTATGGTGCATAATTGCAATAAATTTAAGATTTTAAATGCTAAAGCACGCCGTACGTTTAAACAGAACAAACGCCAATCTTGGCAAAATTATGTATCCAAAATAAATTCTCGGACACCCATGTCCAAGGTATGGAACATGGTCCAGAAAATCAAAGGTAAAGGTACTAAATCTACTGTCCATCATCTTAAACATGGAGATCAATTGCTTACTGATAAATCAGATATTGCTAATAAACTGGGTGAAACCCTTGCTAAACACTCTTCCTCTTCAAATTATGTACCTAAATTTCAGCAATATCAAAAACAACAAGAAAAGAAAACTATTAATTTCAATTCTGATACTGGGGAAGATTATAATGAAACGTTTTTTATTCATGAACTCCATACTGCTCTTGATCAAGCTCATGACACTGCTACAGGAGCTGATAACATACATTATCAACTCCTGAAGCACTTACCAGAATCCTGCCTAGAAACGCTTCTCAATATTTTTGATGATATTTGGACATCGGGTAACTTTCCTCCGTCATGGCGTGACGCCATAGTAGTACCAATACCTAAACCTGGACGTGATCATACGGATCCGTCCAATTATCGACCTATTTCACTAACCAGCTGTGTTTGCAAGACCATGGAACGCATGATAAATAAACGACTTGTTTGGTATTTGGAAACAAATAATCTTATCACAGATATACAGTGTGGTTTCCGTAAAAACAGAAGTACTGTCGATCACTTAGTGCGACTGGAGTCATTTGTTAAAAACGCACTAATTAATAAACAACATGCTGTGTCTATCTTTTTTGATCTTGAAAAAGCATATGACACAACCTGGAAACATGGTATTTTGAGGGATTTACATGACTTTGGTTTGCGAGGTCGTTTGCCTGAATTTATTGCCAACTTTTTAAATGACAGACAATTCCAGGTCCGTGTGGGTTCTACCCTGTCTGATCATTACAATCAGGATCAGGGTGTTCCACAAGGCAGTATTTTATCTGTCACTCTTTTTAGCATCAAGATCAACAGTTTATCAAAAGTTTTAAACGATTCAATTGATGGATCGCTTTTCGTGGATGATTTTAATATTTCTTGCCGAGGTAAAAATATGCATACTATTGAACGGCAACTGCAGTTGTGTTTAAACAAAATAAATAAATGGTGTCTTGAAAACGGCTTTAAATTTTCGAAGTCCAAAACTAATTGTATACATTTTTGCAGAACATATAAGCCACATAAGGACCCTGAACTATCTCTAGATGGCACTCCCATCAAAGTTGTAAAGGAGGCCAAGTTCTTGGGATTAATTTTTGACTTGCATTTAACATTCCTACCACATATCAAATCCCTCAAAACTAAATGCCTGAAGGCACTTGACTTGTTGAAAGTCGTTTCAAATTCTAAATGGGGAGGGGACCAAACTACCCTCCTGCAACTTTATCGATCACTGATCCGGTCAAAACTTGATTATGGCGCCATTGTATAGGGTGGAGCCTGTAAAAGCAACCTGAAACTTTTAGATTCTGTTCACCATCAAGGTCTAAGACTTTGTCTTGGCTCCTTTCGAACTTCACCTGTTGACAGCATGTACGTTGAGGCCGATGAGCCATCTCTTGAGCAGCGACGTATCAAATTAGCTTTACAGTATGTAACAAAATTATATTCCAGTGAGTCAAACCCTGCATATAACTGTGTTTTCAGTCCTCTGTGTGAGGACTTATACAACATGAAATCTTCGCTTGTACCGCCTCTTGGTTTAAGAATTAAACCATTTCTTGCTGCTGCCGGCATTGAGCTGGAAAATACAGCTCCTTCCCGTCTTCTTTCTTCTCCTCCTTGGCAGTTGGTTAGGCCACAAGTGGATCTAACATTGACCACATTTAAAAAATCAGAAACTAGTGAATTACAATATAAACAAGAATATAATCAATTGAAACATAAATATAGCAGTTATAAATCCTTATTTACAGATGGGTCCAAGGACGGTGGCGCAGTAGCTTGTGCCACTGTCATTGGATCCAGAACAATATCTTCTAGATTACCAGACAACAGTTCTATTTTTACCGCTGAGGCTAACGCCATATTAACAGCTCTTAAATATATTCAAAGACGCCATAAACATAAACAATATATAATCTATTCCGACTCTCTTTCTTGCCTTCAGGCGATTAAAAATCTTTCTTGTAAACATCCACTTTTAATTGAAATTATTGAATTATATAATGATCTTGCTACTGGCCAGTACGACATCGTCTTCTGTTGGTTACCCAGCCACGTTGGCATCTCTGGTAACTCAATGGCCGATCTTGCTGCTAAGGCAGCACTCAACAAATCTGTGACACCACTTCTTATTCCTTATTCTGACTACAAAGCTAGCATTAGAGCTTACACTCGTGATCTGATGCAGAAGAAGTGGGACACCCAAGTAGGTATAAATAAATTACATGAAATAAAACCCTACATTGGTTATACATACTTGGGTTGTCAGTCCAGATTTGAAGAAGTCATTTTGCGACGATGTCGCATTGGCCATACAAGATACACTCACGCATACCTTTTAAAAGGTGAGGATCCCCCGTTTTGTATCCCTTGTGATGAGAGAGTCACGGTCAAGCATATCCTGCTTGACTGTGTTGAATTCTCCATCATAAGGGATAAGTATTTTTCTGTAAAAACTGTTAAGGATCTTTTTAACACAGTCAGCGCTCATTTAATCATTGCTTTTTTAAAGGAAATTGATTTCTCGGTTGAGTTTTGAGTTATATGTTCTGTATATAAATGTATTTTAATGATTGGTAGTTTAGGTTAGTAACTAGAATTGTTAGTGGCTGTACCCTCAAAGGGGGTTGAAGTATTGTAAAATTATTGTCCTCCTGAGAGGGTACGTAAGTCCACAAACATTCGATGTAAATTTAAATCTACCAGGCTTTTAATCGTAGTATTCTTGTTGTTTTAATTTTGGCTAGCATATTGTACACTCGCCAGCAGCTGAGGGGATGGAGTAAATCCAACTAGGGTGCATGCAGGTAGCAAAGGTACTGTAAGTCCCCATGGTCCCTAGTTTGGTGATCTACCTTCAGTTGTTGGCGATCTATAGCCTTATTTTATAGTGTATTGTCCTAATGGTGATGTTGTTTTTAACTTTCCATGCTAGTTTTAATTCCATTTGTGATATTCTAGTTCTTTTACTGTCCTTCGTTGACAGGTTTTATAGTAGACATATAATTAATTTTGATATTACATGTTCTCGTCACGATATGGCTGAGATATTGCCGATGTGACGTTAAATTCGTTTAACTCACTCACACTGTTTACTCAGTGTGGTTATTAGGCAAGTATTGATTGGCTGCCATGTGAACTAAACCAATACCTCAAACAACAAACAACAAACAACTCACACCACACTCCTATCCGAGCGCTGTCAGACTCAACTGGGGCGGGGTTGTGGATGTTGGTGGCCCGACAGTAGACTGTATGACCAAGGTCACCCCTGACAGGGTTGAAGGTCACTGTACTGGTGGTCTGGACAACGCCTGACTGGGATGTGTCATCAGTGGATATTCCACTTGCCAACAGAACATTGTTCTTGTACCACGTGATTGTTGCAGCAGGGTAACTGGCAGAGGTCACACAGGTCAAGGCCAATTGTTGACCTTCAGCAGCTCCAACTTCCTGATTAGCAGACGTGATGTTTGTCAGTGACACACTGTTGACAGGAACTGGATTGAAAGGGAATATGAAAAGGGAAAATCGTACATACCAGTCATACCAGGATCAATGAATTATGCTACGAAATTATGACAAGCGGAAAACATGAAAATACCATCATCTGCCGATAATGCTACTTCGCTATCAGATTCAATTTTTTTGGGCTTCGGACACAATTAAATCTTTAAGAATGTTAGTGAGTTTAGTCTTACGCTGCTTTTAGCAATATTCAGAAAAAGGGCTTCATACATTGTACAGATTTGTGGGGATCCCACCGGGCAAACCACTAGGCTACCCTACCGCCCCAACGTTACGCAAACACAAGGAACCTATCAGTGAAACTTGATAAGACACATATATTCATTTTCAGAGAAGGTGGTCCAGTTGCGGCAGGAGAAAGATGGAGTTTTGATATTCATCTTGTAACTGTAAGAAATCAGTCATATCTTGGTTTTATGTTTGATAAAACCATTAACTAAAATATATATATATCGGTTGCTGAATTAGCTTTGAGAGCAAAGAAAGCATTAATTGGTTTATTGTCACTGATGCATAAGTTTTGGCGTGTCGACATGGAAAATATTGTTAAAGGTTTTTGAGCCTATCTTACTCTACGGATCCGACATATGGAGATTCCAGCGTTTTGAAAGTATAGTTTGGAAAATACATCTTTTAGCGTGTAAAAAGTTTCTCTGTGGGGAGCAGTCAACTACAAATTGAATGGTATATGGCGAATGTGGGAGACACCCTTTGTATATCAGTTCCTATATCAAATGCATAAAATGAGTTGGGTAAACTAACATGGGCATCTCATATCAGAAATCCCCTTTTTTCTCATGCATATGGTTTTGTGTGGCTAAATCAGTCGGTTGGCAATTTTTTGGGTAACAATTCCGAGAAACAGCGATTACTATTTATAATCTGGCATATGCATTTGGTTGTAGATAATAGCGCACGCTATGGTTCCTACAGAAACCTACTCCAACCAGAAAAGTACCTATCACATTTAGCATCCAAAAAGTTAAGAAATTCTTTGATAGTATTTTGATTAGGACATTCAAACTTAATGAGTAATGGCGTGTGTCCATGGACAGGTATAAAAGAACTTGCCCTTTATGTAAATTATCCTTTGAAAAGGAAATCCATCTTACATAGATTTAGGTAAACAATATATTCCTGAATATTACCTCTCCAAGTCACCGACGGTAGCATTTGAACAAATCCTGTCTACTTATGATAACTGTATCAACAATGCAATGTCGAAGCGTGATATTCTGTTAACATCATCTATTGATTCAAGCAGTATGTTACTGTATAATGCATGTAACTCCAATGTATATGGGCTGGAGGCCTGAAATACAATAAACATCTTTGACTTTGACTTAGTGTCATGGGGAAACAAACATCTCAACAGCATGCATGGCATTCTTGATATCAATGTAATGTATCGGCTTACTGTCAGGAAAGGAATAAGTAGAGTTGACGGTAGACTGTGTGTTTGATGCCTGGCAGTAGTACAGGGAGTTCCTGCTGTTTCCTGACAGTTGGTAGTTGATGGTGGCTGTCCAGCCAGTGTATCCCTCTACTGCTGCAGGGCTGGTGGCCACACTGGTCCCGTCTTTGTACAACGTCATGGACGATGGTGGACTGGAGACTGCGACGCAGTTGATAGACAAAGTACTTCTAGTAAGGGTAACATTGCTCAGAGGAACTGTAAAAATAGCACTGCTTTATGAAGTATGCCGTCTCCGTGTAGATTAGTGGTGGTTGAAAGACATAGGCGGTAGATGAAATACACTAAAGTGAGGGTATGATCGGCCAGACAACAGAAGTAAATATCTTTATGAAGTATGGCGTGTCTGTGTAGGATGGTGGTGGGACACAGGCGACAGATACAGGTGCTTCAGTGATGGTAACACTGGTCAGAGAAACAGAACTAAATAGCTTTGTAAAGTAGTATCTGTGTAGGACGGCAGTCTTCGGAGACTGGGGATAGATGCAGCGGTTCGAGAGATGGAAACGTTGCTCAGAGGAATTTACAGTAATAGCATAGCCACAGTATCAAGTGATAATGTTGAGCGACTCTGGGTTGAAGTGATCATTACACATATACAAATATAAAAAGAAGTAACTTAAACATAAAAATACAGGTTCAGTGTTGAGGTTTGAAAACACAGGTAATGTGTTTCACAAACATCGCACTTTAACCAAATGTTAACGTGACGAAGTTACCAAGGACATCAATCTGGTTACTGGCTCTGCCTCCGAACTGATAGTCACACCTCCAGCTGACTCTATCCCTGCCGTACACGGCGTTGTTGATGGTCAGTGTGTAGTTGGTGGAGCTGGGGCAGACGGTGGTGTAGTCAGCTGGGAGAGACGGGGAGGTGGAACTGCAGCTACCCTGGTTTACTCTGTATAATAAAGTCCCATTCTCCCACTGTATAGTTGTATGTGAAGATTGTCCCGTGTAACACATCAGGGTACAGCTCCCTCCTGCCTCCACAGAACCTCCACATGATGACGTCAGCTGATAGTTCTGGGCGAAAACTGAAAGTTCACAGAACAATATCCAGTTTCACACTCTTTATGTAAATAAAGGTTTGGAAGCGGACAAATTTCCAACAGAATCAGAATATCCATAAATGTATGAACTACATGTATACTACAAAGAGAAAGAATGGGAACACCCTACAGTTTGATAGTCATACATAAATTTAAACCACGTATTCGACGAACGTATTTGATTTAGCTTTGTTGTTGTCACTAACGTCATCTTTTGTGTCATATTATTTTACGATGCAGAATAACATGCACACATGCCACCCACGACACCACAATTCGCACTGCAGGGTTGAATGCCATTTGACGTACTGGAAACATGTTCCCGGGGTTAACTACCAGTTTAACACGTCTGTTTCAAAGCTTGTCGCACCACACATGTGTCCATGAGTGTAACCAAGGTAATTATTCAGTGTGCATACATTCTGTCATTCCACCTTCATCAAACTAACACACCAACATGGGCTTCACTTAAGAGATAAACATACTGTTTGGGAAATCAGCGGTACATAACGAAATTATAATAGCTCCAAATTTGATTTAAAACCGAACGCGAGCAAAATACAAAATTTAGAGCTATAATAAATTTGCTATATACCGCTGATTTTCCAACACAATACGTTTATCTCCATTCTACCATTACCGTGTTATTCAGATTTTAAACAAATACTTAACGTGTTGGAAAATCAGAGGTATAGAACGTGATTAGATACCTCTGGATGACTTTGATTAACCAATCACAATCCAGTATTTACTGAAGTCATGGTAGAATTACTGTTAAAAGCCACAGTTATACGAACATTATTCTTGTTATCTTAAATCTTAGGAAGCAGACTTTTGAGCCGTTTAGAACTATTGCACTCTTCGTTTTGACCCCTTTGTATGTTATCAGCGGTACAGGTATATATCGGCAGAGCTGTGCTAACTGTTGACACATACATACAATCTACTTCCTGCTTCTATTTCAGGTGACGGCATATGTGGGACTTGAGGTGTGAGATTCGTTGCATTACCCTAATGCAGTGACAACTTAAGCATGTAATACACATACAAGTAAGATACGTGTACCTACCCTGTTGTTTGTGAGGAATGTCCACCAGTAGAGTCCCAACTGTGACGATTAGACGGAGGTACAGCATGGACATGGTGTGTGAAACTAGTTTCACAAGTGATTGATACTAGCACTGGTGAATAAAGTATACAATTCTACTTCCGGGATATGCTATGTATACATGTGTCTCTGCAGACATGACATTCAGAGGACCTAGATATTCGCTGTAGGGTACATCACGCTCAAATCAGCAAGGTCGTGAGCCGCATATGGTTTTGGGAGACAGTGTTGATGCCTATCTTTGTGTGTTTCGATATATGTCTGCGTGGACATTATATAAATACCCATAAATGCTATAACCCAGAGTCAGTGTATATTCATACAGATGCGTACAGATTTAATGTGTGACCTAAGCTAGTTTCTAAGACAGGTTTCCACACAGACTATCAGCAATATCCTGTACCTCCTGTAGCACTGACAGTGAATTTCTCCAGTTTCACTACATATCACAACGCCTTAATGAATAAATAAAACACAGGCATGAGCGTTTGCGTATAGCAAACAACAAAAATTTCAATCCCGTCATTATAATATTTGAGAAACATTAATTTTCCTTTCTATTAACATACCTTGAGACAATATAATACAAGCATAATATGTAAACAAGTGTAAAAGAAACGGCATGTTTTTGATTGGATTATAATTTATAAGATTCACTCTGGTGTTTTAACTACACTTGGACAAACACAGACTAACAAATGCGTTGTGATGACTGTTTTATACTGGCACCCGTGGCGAGCCACCTCCTCGTGGTGGGTGCTGGGTAACGCCAAGGGCTCGCCGACACCCCCGTTGTGGACCCGGGGGCATATTTGATCCACCAACCCGTTTGCCGTAGGTTGCGGCCCTGTGTCGGTGGAGGACGGGAGTCTGGGGGTTGAGGGCACTGGGGACCTCTGACTGCGTTCCCTTTGCTCAACACACCCCTTCGACCTTTACTTCACCTAGACGAGAGGTTGAAAGGACCCGGTTCAACCAATCGGCTGGTCATGCCAAGCCCTGTGCATAGATTATACTATATTTATGATTGCACAAGTATGATTTGGAATTAATTTTGATTGATTTAGGTCTTGGCTTTATTGTCTGAAACATGTTTGATGTTGAATTATGTTGTTTTGAACTTTGCCTAGAGTCTTATGCCCAGAAAGCGGTGGCTCATGGTCCAATCTGGTAGAGTAAGTATTTATAATTCTTCTACTGGAGTATATCATCCGGGTATCCTTGGCGCTGCAAGCTGAAGGCCCGCTTTCTTCAGCATTGTCCTTGTGATACTCGGTGGTGGGTGGGGAGCTCGGATGATGAAATCTACATAACTAACCATGGCTTACGAGACCCCCATTACGAAGACCGTCCAAACAAATTGATTACTGGCCACGTTTCCTTGTCATTGAGACCAAAGATAACACACCTTTGAAGCTGGACCCATTTGCTGTGTCTAAGGGTATCCATGGCATTGCTGGCGAAGTAAAGAACGTTAGAAGATTACGTTCTGCTGCGCTGTTGATTGAGTGCGCCAGAAAGCAACAGTCAACCAACCTTTTGAATATCGACACTTTTGTTGGTACTCCGGTTACTGTCACGGCGCACAAACACCTCAACACCAGTAAGGGAATAGTGCGAGATCGTGATCGATTGCTGGCAGACATGTCTGACCTTGATATCGTTTCCGAGATGAAAGATCAGGGTGTACTATATGTCGAACGCTTCTCAACCCGTAAAAACAACACAACCATAAAAACCAACACGTATCCTTCTCTTCACCTACTGCTCCAAAGTCACTTAAGGCAGGATACTGTAATCTGAATGTTGATACATACATTCCGAATCCGCTGAGGTGCTTCAAGTGCCAAAAAATCGGTCACGGTGTAAATACGTGCACATTGTCTGTTGTGTGTGCTCATCGTAGTTAAAAAACACACACAACAGAAGATTGTAACAGCCATGTTAAAAAGTGCACAAACTGCGTAGGGGATCACCCATCTTTCTCTAAGGAATGTCCTGTGTGGAAACAACAAATGGCCATTAATCGAAGAAAGTTTACACAAAACATCAGTTTTCCAGATACAAAGAAAATAGTCCAGAGCTCAGTACAAACAGAAAGGTATGCTTCCGTTGCCAGACCAAACCCAGAAGCAGCATCCACAATTAAGAAATTATCTGCAAGCTGTCAGAAAAAACTTGACTTGGGTGAACACGGATTCCCCTCAACCTTTGTCACCTGCCATATCTACTCAAACTGCAGAATCACTTCCTGGCACATCTCAGATTCAATCAGCAACATCCTCTGATCATGACATATCTTCTCAGTCATCAACAAGGTCTCAAACCAGTAAAACACAAACTAAAAAGCCAGATACTCTGAAAAGGCTAAGCGGCAGAGCCCCAAAAGGTTCAGAGAATAAAATCCAAATTTTCAACAAATATGGATCACTCGAAGACATGGACGTGTCTGAAAACGTCCCTTGTAGGGCACACAGCCTGTCGCCCACCCAAAATGTGCGGGGTAGATCCCCAATAAATCCTCCCAAAAGATAGGTTATCAGAATGATATTATTCAGTGGAATTGCAGAGGACTAAGGACTAATTTTAATGAATTGCAGCTTTTAATCCAGGATTTTACACTGTCAGCAATCCGTCTTCAGGAAACATATTTAAAACACACTGCTACTCTTGACCTCCGTCATTTCAATGCATATCATTATTTTTCACCTCCAGGTGATAGGGCAAGTGGAGGATCATCAATCTTGGTACGGCAAAATGTTATATAGCGCTTAAAACAAATCTACAAGCAATAGCTGTGCGACTTACATTACAAGTTGCGTTTACGCTTTGTTCATTGTATATTCCACCTTCAACCACTGTCCAGTTAACTGATCTACAAGCTCTTTACAATGAACTTCCTAAGCCCTGTTTAATCATGGGCGATTTAAATGGCCACAACCCACTCTGGGGTGGTACTACTACGAACACCAAAGATAAATGTCTTGAGGATTTTCTTTCAAATAATGATCTCTGTATTTACAATGACGGGTCACAAACATATTTACATCCTGGCACAAGGACATATTCAGCTCTTGATTTATCAGTTACTGACTCTAATCTTTTAAATGAATTTGAATGGGTGGTTCATGATGACCTGTGTGGGAGCAACCATTTCCCTACAATACTGAAGTCAGTGAACCCAAATGATATACCTCCATCATCACGATGGAACTTTAAAAAGGCAAACTGAATCTCTCTGTACTGGCAAACTTAATCCCGAACGTTTTATTGACGTCCCTGATGTTATTGAATGTTTTTCAGATGTACTCATTGACATTGCTGACGAGTGTATCCCAAAGTCTTCTGCAGTTCAACACATAAGAAAACCATGGTGCACTGATGAATACAAACAGGCTAGGAAGGCAAGGAAAATAGCAGAGACATTATTTCCGTCGCCATCCTATAGTGCATAATTTAAATAAATTTAAAATTTAAGATTTTAAATGCTAAAGCACGACATACCTTTAAACAGAATTATGGAACAATTATGTATCCAAAATAAATTCTCGGACACCCATGTCCAAGGTATGGAACATGGTCCAGAAAAGCAAAAGTAAAGGTACTAAATCTACTGTCCATCATCTTAAACATGGAGATCAGTTACTTACGGATAAATCAGATATCGCAAATAAATTGGGTGAAACCCTCTCTAAACACTCTTCCTCTTCTAACTATGTACCTAAATTCCAGCAGTATAAAAAACAACAACAAAATAAAACTATTAATTTTAACTCTAATAATGGGGAAGATTATAATGAAACGTTTTCTATTCATGAACTCCATACTGCTCTTGATCAAGCTCATGCCACTGCTACAGGAGCTGATAACATACATTATCAACTCCTGAAGCATTTACCAGAATCCTGTTTAGAGACGCTCTTATCAATATTTGATGATATTTGGACATCCCGGAAATTTCCTTCTTCATGGCGTGACGCTATAGTGATACCAATACCTAAACCTGGACGTGATCATACGGATCCATCCAATCATCGTCCGATTTCATTAACTAGCTGTGTTTGCAAGACCATGGAACGCATGATAAATAATCGACTTGTTTGGTACTTGGAAACAAATAACCTTATCACAGATATACAGTGTGGTTTCCGTAAAAACAGAAGTACTGTCGATAACTTAGTGCGTTTAGAATCATTTGTAAAAAACGCGTTGATTAATAAACAACATGCTGTCTCTATCTTTTTTTGATCTCGAGAAGGCATATGACACAACCTGGAAGTATGGCATTCTGAGAGATCTACATGATTTCGGTTTGCGTGGTCGTTTGCCTCAATTCATAGGCAATTTCATACAATTTCAAGTCTGCGTGGGTTCTACCCTGTCTGATCATTACATTCAGGATCAGGGTGTTCCACAAGGCAGTGTTTTGTCAGTCACACGTTTTATTCTAAAGATAAACAGTTTATCTAAAGTTTTAAACGATTCAATTGATGGATCGTTATTCGTGGATGATTTTAATATTCCTTGTCGTTGGAAAAATATGCATACTATTGAACGACAATTGCAGTTGTGTTTAAACAAAATTAATAAATGGTGTCTTGAAAACGACTTTAAATTTTCTAAATCGGAAACTAATTGCATACATTTTTGTCGTAAATACAAACCACACAAAGACCCTGAACTATCTGTAGATGGCACTCCCATTAAAGTTGTCAAGGAAGCCAAGTTCTAGGGATTAATTTTCGATTCATATTTGACCTTTTTGCCTCATATTAAATCCCTAAAAGCCAAATGCTTGAAGGCACTCGATTTATTAAAGGTTGTTTCTAATTCAAAGTGGGGAGGGGATCAGACTACCCTCCTTCACTTATATAGATCACTCATCCGCTCAAAACTTGATTGTGGCTCCATCGTATATGGTGGAGCCTGCAAAAGCAACCTGAAACTATTACATTCTGTCCATCACCAAGGTCTAAGACTTTGTCTTGGTTCCTTCAGAACTTCACCTATAGACAGTCTCTACGTTGAGGCCGATGAACCATCACTTACACAACGTCGTATTAAATTATCCTTACAATACATCACTAAATTATACTCTAATGAATCTAACCCTGCATATAACTGTATTTTCAATCCCCTTTATGAGGATTTGTACGACAAGAAGTCTTCTCTTGTTCCACCTCTAGGGCACCGAATTAAACCATTTCTTTCTACGGCCGGCGTTGAGCTGGAAAACATAGCTCCCTGCCGTCATCGTTCTTCTCCTCCTTGGCAGTTGGTTAGGCCACAAGGTGACCTAACATTAACTACATTTAAAAAATCAGAAACGAATGAATTACAATATAAACAATATAATCAACTAAAACATAAATATTGCAAATATAAATCCTTATTTACAGATGGGTCCAAGGACGGTGGCGCTGTGGCTTGTGCCACTGTCATTGGATCCAGAACAATATCTTTTAGATTACCAGATAATAGCTCTATTTTTACAGCAGAAGCTAATGCCATATTAACAGCTTTTAAATATATTCAAAGACACCCTAAATGTAAACAATATATAATCTATTCAGACTCTCTTTCCTGTCTTCAGGCTATTAAAAATTTATCATGTAAACATCCACTTTTAATTGACATTATTGAATTTTATAATAATCTTGCTACTGACCAATACGACATCGTCTTCTGTTGGTTACCAAGCCACGTAGGCATTTCAGGTAACAAACTCTTGCTGCCAAGGCAGATCAACAAATCTGTGACACCACTTCTTATCCCATACTCTGATTATAAAGCTAACATTAGATCTTTTATCCGTGATCTGATGCAGAAGACGTGGGACACCCAGGTAGGCATCAATAAATTACATGAAATAAAACCTTACATTGGTTATTCCTACTCGGGTTGTCAGTCCAGATTTGAAGAGGTGATCATGCGGCGATGTCGTATTGGCCATACAAGATACACTCATTCATACCTATTGAAAGGTGTGGATCCTTCGTTTTGCATCCCTTGTGATGAGAGAACCACAGTCAAGCATATCCTGCTTGACTGTGTTGAATTCTCCATCACAAGGGATGAATATTTCAATGTCAAAACAATTAAGGACCTTTTTAACAGCGTGAGTTCTCATTTAATTCTTGGATTTTTAAAAGAAATTGATTTCATCATTGAATTTTGATTAATATGTTCTGCATTTTAAGTCATGGTAGTTTAGATTAGTAACTTGAACTGTTAGTGGCTGTACCCTCGAAGGGGGTTGAAGTACCGTAAAATTATTGTTCTCCTGAGAGGGTACGTAAGTCCCAAAACATTTCATGTACGTTTAGACTTCCACTTTTTTTAATCGTAGTATATGTGTATTTTTAATTTTTGCCTAGATGTGACTAAATTGCTAACAGCTGAGGGGATGATGTAAATCCAATTAGGGTCCGTGCAGGTAGCAAAAATAATGTACGTCCCCATGGCCCCTAGTATGGTGATCTACCTTTGTTGGCAAACTATAGCCTGATTTTATTGTTCGAAGGAAAATTAGTATTAACTTTCCACACTAGTTTTAATCCCAATTGTGATATTCTAGTTGTTTTACTGTCCCTCGTTGACAGGTCTTTATAGTATCCATATATTTCATTTCAGTATTGAACGTTCTCGTCACAATATGGCTGAGATATTGCCGATGTGACGTTAACTATTAACTTACTCACTCACTTACCTTCAGTTGTTGGCAATCTATAGCCCATTTTTATATTGTATTGTCCTCTATTGATACATTGTTGTAGGTATAGTTACTAGTTTTACATTCTTGTCTGTGATATTCTAGTTCTTTTAGTGCCCTTTGTTGACAGGTTTTTATAATACAAATGTATTCCATTTCAGTGTTTTTCCCGTCACGATATGGTTGAGATACTGCCGATGTGACGTTAAATATTAACTCACTCAGTCACTCACTCAAAAGACACCTACCACCAGTAGTCACAACTTCAACCAATACATATGCATCAGAATCCCCGTAGCCATTTCTAGCTTGTAGTCGGAACATGTAAATCGGCCCTCGTGTAAGACCAGTCACTTCTATCACCATCATCTCGCCTTTCTCATCATATGAATTGTAAGCAGCCCACGTTCTCGTAGCAAACTGACGATACTCAATGAGAAACGTCTGAGTGCGTCCACCATTGAAGCCAGGCAGCCAGGACAACCATATTGACGACGACGTTGCATTATCCAGATCTCGAAACTGTGTAGGTGTCTGTGGTGGTCCCCACACAGACAAATATGGAAATATTGGGATCATTGACACCATTTTGTTGCCGTGGATGTAAAAATCAATTGAAGGTAAAATGAAAACAGTACGTAATAAAACATACGAATTAATGAACACACAAAAAACCTGATGCGCAAAGTTATATCTGGTACGCTTCAACGGTAAATCTGAAACACAGCTTCAGACACTATGCTGACAGTGTATGTCACTTGACCGCCTACACCATTGCCCACTGTCAGACTATAGTAACCGAAGTCTTGCTGCTGGAGGTTAGTAAGGTGTAGTCTGGCAGTGACTGAGATGTCTGAAACCGGGCTGGAGGAACCAGTGAGGTTCTGGCTGGTGCTGATGGATCTACTCCAGTTGAATTTATGAAGGGGGATGGCCAGGATTGACACAGACACAGTCACGTCACCACGCAGTGTAGCGGCGAACCTGAGTTCCTGGTAAACTGAGTCATCAAGTCGTGGAGGACCTGATTACATGTAGAGAACAATATAGACGCGAGAACAACAGCTTACCAAGTAATACAGGAAGGGAAAAACAAATTGGCAACTGGTAATATGACTGATTCAGTAGATAAAATAGTAATTTTATGTACGTACTCCAAAACAATAATCGGAATTGTTGTTGAGGAGTTGTTATGTTCCATCTCACTAAACGTCTACGTTGCAGAAATAACACGCATATACAGCAGGTTACTCACACATAGAAGGATACCCGATACCCGCAGTCAAGCGAACATATTATGTGCTACTACAAACTACTCACATTTTACTAGCAACTCCACCGTCTGGGTGACAGGTGCTCCGATGTTTTTGATGGCAGTACAGGAGTGGTTCCCTCTTTGTCTACATACTGCTGACTCCAGTACGTATGTTGCTGTCAGGGAGTTATCTGCCCTTGTCAACTCCTCAGTTCCATTTAGTAATCTAATGACTGACCTTGGGTTACTGTCGATCTGGAATCTAAAGGTCATTGTATCAGACTCGTTAACTGTCACTGAGCCACTGTGAGAGTTGACAGTAAATATTGTAATGCCAGCTGGGTCTGAAAATATGAAACGCTACATAATAGTCATTGTATTGGCTGTACACTGACTTCAGCATTACCTGAAAGAGGCATACCCTTCCGTAAATGCGTACTATACGATAACACAATCACTACACACACTCTCTCAATGATCATCAACAGTGCTGTAACATGGTCACCAGTGTAGACTATATACTTACACTGAACATCAACACTGACTGTAGCACCGTCACTACTCCCGTGTGTATTAGAAGGCTGACATTTGTAGGAGCCTATCTTGGATCTGTCAGTCTGTCCTTGGAGCACCGGGTCTACAGAGGGTGGAGCATCGGACTGATGGAAGAGCCCGGTGTTCTGTCACAGTGTAAGAGGAGGTGGAAGGAGTCATGGAGATCTGGCAGGGACCGTGTGGAATAAGTGAGTGGGTTAATTTATATTTTACGTCACATCGGCAAGATTGCAGCCATATCGTGACGAGAACACTTAACACTGATATATATTCTAAAAACAGTATCGACGAAGGACAATAAAACAACTAGAATATCACAATATGAGTAAATACTACTGTGGAAAGTAAAAAACTAATATCGCTATTTAGACAATACAATATACAAACAGGCTATATTGAAGGAAGATCACCATGCTAGGGACATGGGGACTTACGGTACCTTTGCTACCTACATGGACCCGCCTGGATGACATTGTGGCAGTTATACTGACTGTGCGATATATAACATGACATACACATATGGTAACATCAGACACTTAATGGAACATAGAAACGGCTGTATAGAACACACTAAAACATGTGATTAACAGCTTGTTTAAAACGTTCAAAGTCCGCCGTCCCACAATAATGGAATTAATGTGTAGCCATGGAAACGAATAATAGAACCGATAAAAGTACGAGAACTCATGAATTCTTTCCCACGTTTCTTCACAAGGTTTGCGTGACATTCTGGAAATAAATAAAGGAACTCACACTGAGGCTCCATGTTGTACACCTGGATCCACTCTGACTCCAGACCCTGACTTTCTTTCGCTCGATATCTGTAGCCGTGACTGTCCCGGGAACTCACTGTGAATGTGTATGAAGAACCGGGAGAGGCAACTGTAATGTCAGTGTTGTCACGCTGCCAGGGGTAGGTCAAGGTCAGACCGTAGTCGGCTGGGAGAGTAGTAGAGGTGGAGCTGCAGGTCAGTTTTATCGTATGTACATCAAGTATCGTGTGCACATCACGTATTAGGCAATACTCATATATGTAAACAGTAGTTTTATATACAACCCTGCAGGAATGTCACAGAAGAGTCTGGAAACGTCACACGCATTACACAGGCTCTTGTTGCGGGGTCATTTTTTGATGAGATTGTTCATGTTAACTCAAGGGAAGATACCCGTTCGTCTTTCACTCGTAATGAATGGTACACGGTATTACTTCATTTTTGTGTCGGTCGTATATTATTTCTTCAAACGTTTTCATTATGCTTCACTTTTACAACTGTGGTGTGTATGGCTGTCTTTCTTTACTGTTCCAGGATGACAGTGAATATGAGCGATCACAGTGGTCAACGTAACAAATATTGAATCATATATAACAATGTAGAGATTTGCACAGAGAGTGTTGTTGTATGAATCGGATGGACAAATGTGCATTAACTGAAGAAGGGTTGAAGACATGTTAACTTTCTCTCAAATAACACAACAGTATATTGGTTACGAATCATTGCATCACGCTGTATGCATAACAGTATGTCACCTGGATCTGTCACATAGTGTTGATACATTTCCCACCCCACAGGCATTGCGTTAAAGGAATGAAAACGATCAAATGTTATAACTGGATAACTTGATTCTGGCATGTTTGAGGAAGTAGAGGTATTCCCTTGCTTATTGCCGTTTACAATATCTGGACATAGACGCATTGTCAATCAAAGTCACTTGAGCAGTGTCATTCTTGTCTCACACCCTGTAATTCCCCATGTCCCTGGTACGTTCAGTCTGTTGGCGATCTGTAGCCTGGTTGTTTTACACTGTATCGTTGTATGTATTAAACAATGTTATAATAACATGTTGGTTTTAAACCAAATCTGTTGATATTCTAGTGTTTTAGCGTCCCCTTCGATGATTGGTTTATTGTATATATTATTTGCTTTTAATGTACAGACTGATGTCGTAATGATACGACTGAAACATTGCCGATGTGATGTTGAATGACTCACTCACTCCATACCGGTGCGAACAGATGAAGGCGACTTTGGTGTTGTGAATTAGGGGATTATACTTTGCATGTCCCTTTAAATACTCACACTCACACCAGTGGGAGGAGTGTTAGTCTATCACGTAAAGATGATTCGTACACAGCCAACATGTATACCAGCAGAGACCGGTTCAACGTACACGAGTATATAACGTGTTAGTCCTACACACTGCCATGAATCGAACAAGCGCTCACAGCTGACAAGTTCAACATAGCGAAAGAAGTAAGACGCATTAGATGTTATGTGATGCCGATAGAAGACACACATTATACATACCTACTGGGGCTTGTGGTTGTCAGGTATACACCGTCGTCATGTGTAATAGGGTAGGTGAACACAGAAGTAATGTATAGGTGTATGCACGCATCACTCGCTTCCAGATTGTATTTAAATATAGCTCTGTCTAGTACTCCGTTATGCTATATGTGTCAGAGATTTTGACAGTGTGCTGACAGGTACAGAAGCACCTCTCACATACACATATGCACGTAAACCTCCATTGGTGTGTACACATTAACCTATGTATGAAAGTTTCGAACGCTATTATTCAAAAATACAAATATACTTTCCTGTTGCCCCACTTGCCCATTTACCCTGCATCCTGTGTCTGCTGTTAGAGAGTGATTGTACAAGAATCCGCCACCGCCAGTCGTAACCCATAAATGTCCTTCAACGTTGACAAAGACAATATTCACATAGGCTTCGAACAGTTCATTCATTCACAGAAAACTACTCCTGTCTCACCCCCTGTAGGCCACTTGCGTCACTTCATACGAAGTTCAGTTCATATGTACTGACGGTCAATCTTGTCAGTAACAAATAGCTGTTACTTGTAGACTGGACCGATCTCACTATTACTTGTAGATAGGTCTTGTTATTATCTGTAGACCAGTCTCGTTATTACTTGTAGACGGGTCTCGTTATTACTTGTAGACCGATCTCGTTGTTATGTGTAGACAGGTGTTGTTGTTGCTTGTAGCCAGGTCTCTTCTCTTCATATGTATATGAATGAGAGGCAGTTGTGCTGTGGTATGTGGTATGTGATACAAATGACACTTGTCTACCTACACTTCCTGGCAGGTCTGTATCTGGTTGGGTAATGCATAGCTGGAAACCTATTCCTGTGATTGCGACCGTTGTTATTGGTAACTCACTTCCTAGATGTGTTGATTGTGCTGGTTGTTATTTGTGGAGTTTCCATGGTTACCAGCTTGGTATAATACTCCCACAGTACGTTGATATTAATGACGACTTGACGAGGGACAGACTGAAGAATCCCCCTTGTATATCCCTGAGTCATGAATGGTAAACGTGTGATGCTTTGTGCATTGGTTCACCTCTATGAGGCAAATAAACACATATTTAGGCCTTTATTGCACTGGTATATGACTTTATTGCATTGCCATTCAAACTCCAACTCTACCTAAGACCATGACGGAATTAATATTTATGGCAACAAAATATATTTTCTGTTAAAACCACATTTGGCTGGTCAGTTGATTCCTAGATCAGAGGTCTCTGGGATGATGTCCAAACGTTAGCCATCACCATGATCAGGACCTGCAAAGAACAAAGTATACGATAAAGTTCATTAAACGTACAGAAAGACGATAATAACTGAATGTATCATACACTACCTATCAAAAGTTTACCTTGACTTGGAGCACACCTTACATGTTATGTATGCATATATGATTAAATTGAGAAACTGATTGCAAACCTTTTGCAGGATTATGCATCAAATTGTTAAAGAGAATGTGGAAAATAACGTGCATGTGAGTAGCTGAGTTTTGGTGTAAAGTATTGTAAAGACTTTGCCAATTGTCAATACTTTTCATCATATGCTGAACTCATGACAATACTCGTTTCAGCTTCAGTAGAACATTTTGCTAAATCTAGATTAGAACAGTTGATACAGTTGTAAGTGGATACAGTTACACTACTGAGTCTAAAGTTTTTGATATTCCATTGTGCTGGAACAGAAGTGAATACATGTGATGATGAGCACTGACGTTATAGGAATTTATGAAAAAGGCTGATCCATGATATGACCATGGCGATGATGAAGATATTAATGACATTTAAGAAACTGTTGATCCATAGCAATGAAATGCGATTAGAATCACCAGGTGTGTTTCCCGGTTTGGTTACCTTGAGAATGTGAGCCAGTGTTCTGGTATGGCGATGCCCTGATGGATTCATAAGTCAAATGATGCTCTGATGGAGTCTCTGCCACGCCGTCATGGGAACTTGTATCTGCTGCAGCATCTGATGAAGACATAATTGAACACATACTTCAAAATCAAATTCGAAATGTAATTACAAGCAGAGGCTAAACGGTTCACCCCAAGAACTCAATTAGCCAAATATGGGTCGAACTCGGAGGTTGGTTCCACTGTTACAGATGTATCGAGTGTATTTGAGGGCATAAGATCGTCTAAACCACATGCAGAACACGTTTTGGACAAACGAGCGTATGTATGTAATATAGACATTGGAGGCCATGGCATTGTGCTGTTTAAAGAGTTACGGACAAGAAATAGTTCCGTTTTTACAAGTGTGTAGCTCCCCTGTCATTGAGTGTACAGTGGAAACAATTAGCATTCTGGAATTGCCAGTTGCTGACCAGGCAGTCTCAGGAATATACATTAAATGTTTTTTTCTTGAAAACTAAGTTTCAGTTTTCACCGGGTAGGTTTGGTTTGAAAATAAACCCCATCGAGATGAAATCTTTGAATTGTTTTCAAGAGAACTTTTGCCCAGAGGTGAAACTCAATATGACACAAAGTATGGGAATTGTGGAAGCTCGGGGGCTGATGGTTTCAGCACATTTTGGAAGATAGGGACGCAGACAAATTGTGAAAAACACGGCCAAAACCTTCAATCGTGTATGCCAGATTCCCTGTTAGCTGCATGGGTCCTACACTTGAAAATGTAGGGATTCTGATTCCTGATTTGTGCCAACAGTTTTTGAAGTCTTTGAACCAGTAGTTTTTGAGGTTATTAGCCTGGATACTGTTAGCATAATTCTGAATTATCTGCCGTGAGTCCAGAGTTTTTGGTGCAATAAACTTTAGCCCTATGCGTACCTGTTTGAAGCGATTCTGAGAGCTGGTCCAGGAGATAAGTATGGTACAAGATAGGCCGGTAGAGTAATCAATAGAAATAATCCGAACGATTACCATAGGCCTCCTTGCCTTATTGTATTGAGTCCTGATTACCACTCACCTCATATGTGCCCCAACAATCAGAGAGCACAGCCACATAAATACTTGAGGTCAGTCTTTTTTAAATGACATGCATCTACCTTTTGTGTTCTCATACATCTTCAACTCGGTGTACTGTTGTTTTTCTGATTCCTCATCCAAATGTGAATACTGCGCTTGAACATTGACCTGATCTGAAACACATTGTGATTTCATGCTAATAGATACAGAGATAATTGTGACATCACAATGAAGGAACATATCCACTAATCAACACTTACCTAATGACGAATATGCCTTTTCGTCCATTTCCACAGGTTGGCTGGAACTACAAAATAGCATTAGGTATGTTTCTAACAATTGACCAGTAGTATAAATCCTCAATATGTGAAACGTAGATGTGGTTAAATAATTGCACGTTACTGAGTACTAAACTTTGAAGTGTATATTACCTTTTCCGAGCACCTGAAAAACAAGAATAAGAACACAATGGCATACAGTGAGAATCAAACACATCACATGGTACACCAACCGTACAAAAAGACCTAACACTGAGGATGGTAACGTTAACTGTAAATTACTGCGGATACATAACATAACCATACATACATTAAATACAGTAGCAATAGAAATGAAAAGAACTCTTTCACAATCTTGAAATGAGATGATTTACGTATGAAGGCAATATCACGGAGCATACTCCTTGGAGAAGACTGAATGTAAATATTGTTATGAAAAGTATAACAAGTTAACAGCACGACATTAAATATATACCTTTTGAATTATTTCCGATCCTGTACCCTTTTCGGTACAACACCATTAGAACAGTTCCTCCAACGAGCAGGGTAAGAAGGAAGGTTCCTACTGTCGCACCTGCTACTACCTGTGTATAGGTAAACGCAGCATCAGGCTTTGGCTGGGCTGGTGGATCTACAATGGGATATTCGCTAAACCATTCTTTCGAATCTTTGTTAATTGTGCATGCTCCCATTTGTCGCAGGATCCATGACTGTATTATTATTTGCACACACGTATTGTCATAATTACATTTGTTCAGTTATGGAGTCATTTGCGGTCTCTTTTTTAAACACGCAACACTGTGAAAAATTTCGTGAAATCTAATTATCGGATCGGGGATCTGTACGTTTTCATTGTTCAGTTGATGAGTTTTTCAAAAGATATTTACCGGAGAAGTCCTCACTAAGTGACACCTACCTCCAGCAGTCGTAGCTTCTACAAAGACATATCTGTTAGAATCGCCATAGTCATTTTCAGCTTGCAGCCGAAATATATATATCTCTCCAGATATAAGGCCAGTCACTTCATCCACCATCATCTTGTCTGAGTCAGCATAAGATTTATGGAAAGTCCACGTTCTCGTAGCAAACTGACGATACTCGATCATGAAAGTCTGAGTGCGTCCACCATTGAAGCCAGGCAGCCACGACAACCATACCGACGACGTTGTTGCATTATCCAGATCTCGAAACTGTGTAGGTGTCTGTGGTGGTCCTTGCGACAGATTAAGTAGAAATTATTGTCACCGTTTTATCTTAAAATGCAGCTGCAATGCTGGTTTTGGTGATAGTAGTAGAGAAGGCTATTCAGACACACATGAGTAGTTAAATCCGGAATTCATGATGTACAAGGTGATATATGAGAAACCGACCTGCAGGCTCAATGCTGACTGTGTATGTCACTGAACCGCCAACACCATTGTCCACTGTAAGACTGTATTCCCCGAAGTCCTGCTGCTTGAGGTTAGTAAGGTGTACTCTGGCAATGACTGAGATGTCTGAGACAGGGCTGGAGAAACCAGTGAGGTTCTGGTTGGTCCTGTTGGATCTACTCCAGGTGAATGTAGGAAGTGGGTAAGCCAGGACTGACATAGACACAGTCACGTCACTACCCAGTCCAGCGGCGAACTTGAGTTGCTTGGATAGTGAGTCACCAAGTCGTGGAGAACCTGGTTACAGGCAAAGGACACCACAGACAATAGGTCGGGAACAAATAATGACCAGGTCACTCTAGATCTAAACTGGAAAAAGGAAGTTCAGCCTGACAGCTGATATTCCATATACAACTCCCAAAACAATAGCAAAATGGGTGATTGCATTTTAAATATCTTTACTAGCTGTTCATGTTGCTTGCAATATCATGTGTAAAGCAAAACACCACATTTAAAGGTAACTGCTTTAAGCTACTACATCCAGTACTACTACCCCTATGTATAGTCATCTTGCTGCTACTCTCTCTACCGCTACCATTACTATACATCAACAACTAATAGTAGAATTTCTACTGTATATAAACAATAACTCACATTTGACCAGCAACTCCACCCTCTTGGTGACTGGTTCGCCGACGTTGTTACTGGCAATACAGGAGTAGTTCCCTCTTTGTCTACAGTCGGTTGAGTCCATTGTATATAATGCTGCCGTTGAATTATCTCTCATTGTCAACTCCTCAGTTCCATTCAATAACCTGATGACTGACCTTGGATTCCCAACATTATCCAACTCACATCTGAAGGTTACTGAATCAGACTCATTGACAGTCACTGATCCACTGACAGAGTTGGCAGTCAGCATGCTTATACTTGCATGATCTGGAAAAATGACAATCAGTTGATACAGTATATTATGTTCTTGATTTATAAGACGTCGGCAAATATGGCTTGGAACATCTCCAGGCGTGAGACAATCATAAGGGTGTGTCCAGCTATCCACGTGACAAAGGGAAGTGGTCAAAATGGTTTGGGATGCCAACAAGCCCTATAATGGCCATCACAGATGATATTAACAATGCTCATTGAACAGGCCTTGATGAAAGCATCTCTGTATAACCATTCAGAAAGGAAGTCCAGCTGAACGGGAAACGGGACTGGTCTTTCCTGCCATAACGTCAGTGTTGTCTGACCCGGGGCGTTTGAGACAGTTCTGCTAATGCTTATGTGAGTTTATCTCCCGTTGCGTGAAGACAATCACTTCTTTGAAAATCACTTCTTACTTTGGATACTTAGTCTAGGCCTATTTTGCAAGCACGCTTGCCAACTATTGTAGTGAGGTGAATATCATCAACACTGTCGTGGATGTTACAAGCACGGCTTGCTTTGGAATATGTGCACTTGAACATGTTTTGTTGATTGTTAATGGCATTCCTTAATCAGACAATACTCACATGTGACATCCACTAAAACACCTGAGCTGTCATCAACCCCGTGTGTATTGGACGCTTGACACTTGTAGGATCCTGTCTGTGACCTGTCAGCCACCGGGAGAATCAGTGTAGCTCCATCACTGTGTGATGTCCCATCCTTGAACCACTTGTAGGTACATGTAGGTCTGCAGGTGGATGAACATAGGATAGGTGGTACACTCTCTTGACCTTCCCTTTTGGTGTACGACAGAGTGGAGGGTTGTAGTGTCACAGCGTAGGGGCCATCTGTCAGAAAGGAAGAACAGTAAAACAGACTGAACCAATGTATGTACACAGGTCGCTGAACACAGGATGCTTGGTACACTCTCTTGACCTTCCCTCCAGGTGTAGGACAATTGTGTTGTACTGTCACGCCATTGGGGCTATCTGTCAGAAAGGAAGAAGTGAGAAACAGATTAAACTAATGTATGTACACTCAGGTGTAGGACCACAGGACAATCTCCTGACCTTCCCTCCTTGTGTATGACAGAGTGGAGAGTTGTCTGTTTATTCTTTATCGTGACAGTCAGCAATATTCCAGCCATGTGGCCATGTGGCCATGTGGCGGGCTGTAGGGTCACACTTTAAGGACCATCCGTCTGACAGGCAGAACGGTGAAACAGATGAAACCAATGTATATATCCGCATACCGCTGCATTAATGACTTTTAGACCTGTGAAGATCTGGGTTAGGGTTGATCTTCAGTTATCAATGCTTGTCGAAAGGGGCTGACTTGTTTGACATATCTGAACGTATCTCATTATAGATCGATCCTGATGTTGACCGATGATGGATTGTCTGGACTCGTGTATTCACAGCCCGACAGACCGAGTGCGAAGAAATCTATACCCATTCACTAATGACTTTTAGTTTCCAACTCTTCTATTTTCCCTCATATTAACCGCTTCAAAATCACCATATCTGAAAATATGACCGTCAACAAAAAAACGACCAAGTACCCCATGCAACTTATCGGCAAGATGGTTTGTTTCTAATGTAGAATAGTGGTATGAATTGCATTTTGAGGCTCCATGTTGTACTCCTGGCTCGTTCAAAGTCCGGGAAAGTAATATGTAGCCATGGAAACGGAAAAGGGAGCACATGAAAGTACAAGGGCTCCTGATTATTTCCCAAGTTTCTTCACAAGGTATGTTTTACACTCTGTGTGACATTCTTGAAATGAATACAGAAACTCACACTGAGGCTCCATGTTGTACGCCTGGCTCCATTCGGACTCCAGACCCTGACTTTCTCTTGTTCTACATCTGTAGCTGTGACTGCCTCGGGAGCTCACAGTGAAGGCGTAGGGTGAACCAGGGGAGGTAACTGATATGTCAGTGTTGTCACGCTGCCAGGTGTAGATCAGGGTCAGACCATGGTCAGCTGGGAGTGTGTTAGAGGTGGAGCTGCAGGTCAAGATCACTTGTCTTCCGAACATAGGGGATGATGGTCCACTGATAGTTGGCTTGGTGGGTTGACCTGAAAATGATAGTGTCTTTCACGTATGCTGAACACCTTTTTCAAATGGTTGGGAAAAGGTCAGTTCAAAGGGTTACTTTCAAAGCGAAAACCTGTAAGTGATGACAATAACCGTAACACGTGTGACGTAGGGGTATTGTACTAATTAAAGGGATCATCCGTCGCATGTTTACACCTGACTAAAACAAATGGAATTATAAATAAATATAAACTGCCCGAACACAAAGACGGAAAAGCACCGAGAATTTAAGACGTATGTTTATGATTTAACAACGTAACAAGTGAACAAAGATGTACATAATGTGCCTTTACAGACTGTTTGCAATTATTTAAACTATCAGTTGGCAATAAACATACTCGAAGTTCTGAATTTTAAGAATGCTGGCTGATTGGTCTAAAGGGATAATATTAGCAAGAATACTAGCAAGAAATAATATATGTGTTTTGAAAACACTCCGACCATGTACTTGAAATTTCGTGAGATCTCAGAAACGGTCCGAGCTCTGTGAAAACATTCAACATTTCAACGTTATACTACATAGAGAGTGTAAAGAAAGACTTGACTATTCAGGGCTTTTGGTAATAAATGTGGTGAGGATAGGTATACTTACACCGATTCTCTAAACACAAAAATGTATTTCGTGACACTTGAAAGCAAGAAAGATGTAATCTGAGTTTACATGGAAAACTATATGTATAATGCAAGACTTCGTCCCAAGTACCATCACCGTAAACAGTGAAGAAAACATTCAAACAAGAGGTAGCCTTCTCTATGGGCATGGGTTGTGCGCCCACCCTTTTTCTTTTTGCTTATGAATAAGAACATCGGCTCGGGTTGTCAAAATCAACACAAAGTAAATTTCCCGAACAGTTCTAACTCTCCAAATGTCTTGACGATGAAATATATCTTTCAATAATTTTGAAAAAAGCCAATTCACATGTACAGTTAAACTCAGAGACATTGTATATTTTCTGTTCAAAGTGAAATGTGAAACGAGATGTTTAACAATACACTACAATGTTGTAAATGATGCCCCTTGTGGATAAAAATAATGGACCCCAAGGTGAACGTTGAAACAACAGCATCGTAGCTTTCATAACATGCAGTACAGACTTTATTAAAACGTGCCGAATAGACTTACAGTGCTGGTTCCCTGTTGCTGTTTAAGGGTTGTTTTCCCGGGAGTAGTGACACCCTGTACCCTGTGACGAAACCATGATCTTCATGGGACTCCTTGTGGTTTGACTAACATGTAACATCGATTGAAATAATATTCTACTGCCACATGTATCTACAACCATCTTGTGTCTCGTGCTACTGCCACACCTGTGTATGTATCATATCATGATGACTCATGAATGGAACGATTCCTATGCATTCTAAACACACGCCTCACTGAGAACAGCTTGTATTATATAATGTAAGTAGTTGGTTGTCCTTGTTTCATGGTTTGACAGACAAAGTCAAACATTTACTCACTCACACACTCTTACCTAGAACAACCAGCTTCTGTCCACACTGAGGTATGATGTCAGTTGGTCCATTCCTCCCACAGGTGTAGTTCCCTGCATCAGACCTGACAACACTACGTAGGTCAAAGGCCATGACCATGGGATCAGCACTCAGATTCCCGACGTAGGTGACACGAGCTGTGTAGTCAGGAGATACCTGGTGGTTATTGACTGTGTTGGCCAGTAGTACTGTAGCTCCAGATGGACTGATGACATACAGGGTAGTAAATCCCCCTGGTACAGCAGGCATCTGCCACCCGAAGCTGGCTGTGTCAGACTCCCTCACTAACACAGCACGGGACAGCTGGGATTGTACACCTGTGGGAAACATTGTCTTATATGTTCATTTGCACTGTGATGAGTGATGACGTAACGCTCAGTAGACGATGATTTCATGTGTCACATGACTTTTTCTCAAATATTGTTAATGAGGTTCCGATAATCAAGTTCGAAACGTTTCGTGACAGGCATATGCATGTTATTTGAAGCAAAAAAAAAGACGATGTTGTGATAACGACCATAAACAGATTTGCACGCTGCGTAATCGGACTTTAATAATGTCGGCAAATCCTCTTGTATACCGAAATCAGAGCAGTCAGATGTCATGCAAACCCTTTTACATATTGTTTTCATGTAAATATAATACAACCTATTACGCTCCAAGGCAATACGAAATGACAATATATCTTTGGTCGGTATCATGTCGGTTCTAAGCAAACAACGCTGATCCGTGTTTTGTGATCCGTTGGACAAGTTCTTCAACTGCTCTTCGTGTATTCTGATATGTAGTACTGTAGAAATAGCTATTGTATATGAAGAAAAATGCCAAAAACGAAACCCAAATTTATTTACAATATACCACTTAAAATAGAGATTACTCTGTAGACGCTATACAATGTATGTGTAAAGTGCAAGCCAGAAATAAAGCGAACATTTATTCTTAACAATGGCCGCTCATAAGTTATAAAAAATTGAACTGAAGATCTAGACACAGAATGCAACTGAAGTCATTACCAATGCAAATGTAAGGGATGCCAGCGCCAATCTACATTCAATTGCCTTCACTGTGGGTACTTGTACCTTGTTTCTCCAGATATTATGCCACTGATGTCTACGAGCGCTACGAACTGAGCAGATGCTCAGTTTCACAGAAACCCTCGGACAATGGAAATAGAACCACGGCAAAAGATAAAGATTGTGCATTTTGTGCATAGGGGTAATAGTGTTAGAAATACAACAATGAATATTGTATTTACCTTACCCGAACACATTGAGGTACGCGAAAGTTATTTGATGTGTAAGTAAACCTACCATTAATGACAATTCCTACAACACACATCATCAAACCTGCATGCAGGGATTCTGTGACAAAACTGGTCGATTTTTTCATGCCTCTGAAAAGTAAATGATTCTGGTTTAGTTTAAGAATCAGTATCAGTATCATCATTACATGTTTGGATTAATATTACTTTTAATACATGGATATATAGTTTTCCAGAATTCCACCACTCGTTGTATTCAGCATGTTCAGATCTAAATCTAAATGAAATCCGATTCCCTGAATAGGCTTCGGAAGTGGATCACGTGACACCATGTCGTCCGTGGTAAAAGTTAGATTAATCTCTCCATGTCGTGAGTGTAAAGTAACCCTTCTATGGTCCGCCTGTTTGTGTCAAACGTTTGACAGTGAGAGCTCATAATCTATGTTTACATGTAACAGCGGGCGGTTACCTGTTTATAAATACGAGGACTCTCGCTGGCACAGTGCCAAATCTGTATCTGCTGGGGACAATGGAGTTCATCGAAGAGTTAAACACGGTACCTATACGTACAGTTATTGCTGTTTCATAACTCCCCGAAGTGGACGCCCTGTACCTTACTCTTAACATCCTGTCTTTTATGTACCGAACCCTCTTGGATTCACTGTGTGTCACAACAACTGGGTCCTTGTCTGGGACTGTTTGCGCCGCGTGTCACAGGTACCCGCTAGATTGTGGCATTGACTAAAACAACACCTACCTGGATTCAGCTGGTGTGACCTTCAAATGTGTATCTTATCCTTGGAGAATCCAACCTACGTTTGGTGCAGACCCGAACAGAGTGCACCAATGATATCACACGTTATGCTTCCTCACTGCTTTCGGGTAGGACGGACTATTTTTAGACCAAATATGTGGTTGACCGATATGGACACATTTGTTCCATACTGATAACAGAACATTAGCCTTTTATACGAATGCAATAGGGCGTCCGCATCTAATTATGGGTATAATGTTCCATAAAATCCCACCAGCCAATATAATAATAAAACAGGCAGGCACAGAAACAGAATTGAATACGGACGCCATTGTGTGGAGAAATGAGACTAAAAAGTCACCATCCAATCCTCAGTGTAAAATGATATACTTAATTAACAGCTTAAGATGGTAAAACATATCCATGTCAAGCGTTATGCACATTTCACGCGAAACATGGACTATATGGCACTGTATTTCGGCCATATCCATTAAAGTATCTGGCACCTCTGGAAGTGGGGTGCCTCGTCGAATGACGGATCCCACTTGACAAGAGAATAGTGTCTCGGGTTTGACATGCTTGCCTGATTACTTTGACGCTGAGTTGATAGATACTACAAGACCTGATACTGACTAACTCTGTAAATATAATGTAATGGATACACTTTTGCTCTCAACGATTATCGTTGAAGTTCGGCGTGTTAGTCATCCACATCTTCAGATACATAAGCAGCAAACATTCCTAACTGATTCAAGATTTTGAAGGGCTTTTATATTTTCCCTTTCCTTTTCATACCGTATGCAGGTTGAGATAAGCCTACAAACAAGTACACAATTTCAGTTCATGTAAAGTCGAACGTACCGTTTGACAGACATTGAAAGTTACGTGGCATCATAGTCTGATTTTACATAAATCCACAAGGAGTTTTTCTGCGAAATGTCATCAGTGTTTAATAAGAAGTGAGAGTGATCGACATTGGTTTCAATACACGACAAAGCTCGTCGACTCATTGATGACGTAACTACTAAAGACAACGAATGACGTTAGACGTGATCCGTCACCATTCCTGTAAGAGATATTGTTCCAGTTGTTGAGCATTTACAGGTGACGCTGGTAGTCTTCTGATTAGTCAACAGAGGTAGTTCCATAAGTGTTCTATCAGATTCATTTCGGGAGAAAAAGCTGGTCACGCCAAAAACAACGATCTAAGCATTATGCAGAAAGTAATGGTCTGAGCGCTTCTGTGTTGTCTTGTGTTTTTGTATTTTCTGCTAGGATAACGTTAAACCGTTCAGCCATTAAATGCTTGGTAATCGCCCTGTTTACTACATTTTGTGTATTTCTGTGATATATACCGCCGACAAAAATACAGAAACTTACATATACTGGTACAGAAGCATCCAATAAAACGGCAGTACGTCTGAAGGGAAAATTCCCCATTAGGCATGGACAACGCGCACAGGACGAATGGATATCGATTTCAGCACAGGGGCTTGTATTGCTGAAAATAATAAGTCCTGGGTCCAGCAAGCCTACACTGATATCCATACACATATAAAGAAGGAAAGGGATATGACGTGCACAAATTTGTCGAACACCCCACTCTCGATTATGGGCGAATTCTGGGTGGGAAATTGTGGAACATACAGCCACAATTCTTACTGAAATAAAGTCAGATAAATTCCCCTTCGGATGAATCCAAAATTGTCAAAATCGGTGCCCTATGTACCGAGTAACTTTCCTTGGAACTGGGGAAAAGACAACTTTTCCATCTGTACACCAATAACCCGCCTACGAAAATCATCGCCTTTCGTGGTAGAATTACGATGTATTTCATTTTAAAACACCCGATCGGCGAAAAACATGGCATTACCGTCATCGCTACATATTCCGCTTTCGTTCTACAACCTCTCATATAAAATATGTTATTCTTTTACCTGCAATGCACGACTTTATTGGAAAATCAGCGGTATCGAGTGATCGAGTCCACCATGTTTGTCCTTCAGCCTCAATAGGCTCGCACCAATACAATATATTGCACCATGAAATAAAAATAATACTGGTGTTTTATTTTTGACAGTCAGAGAGCAGCTCGTCGTTGATGATCCCTTTCCTTCTTATATGTGTATGGATATCAGTGTGGGCCCAGGACATACTATTTTCAGCAAAACAAGTCCCCGTGGATTTCAGCAACCAAAAGAAACCTCTAAAAGAGCATCTGATCAACAGACCACCCAACTGTGTATTTAGTTCGCCAATACTCGCTAAACATGTTTTACTCCTAATGCAGGATATCATCCATTTATAAAACAGCCTCGCGTGATAACGCAATATTAGCGTCTCCTCACATGAACACATCTACTACAGAAAACCCATACATAATCAACATGTCAATCTATCCCGTCACTGTGAACAAAAGGTATGTATGTATGTATGTATGTATGTATGTATGTATGTATGTATGTATGTATGTATGTATGTATGTATGTATGTATGTATGTATGTATGTATGTATGGATGGATGGATGCATGCATGCAGGCATGCAGGCATGCATGTGTGTGTGTGTGTGTGTGCGTGCGTGTGTGTGTGTGTGCATGTATATATATGTTGTGTGTGTGTGTGTGGTGTGTGTGTGTCTATATATATATATATGTGCCAAACCAGAATCATGTCTCAGAATTACGTCTCTAAATGTTGCACTAAATTTGTATTTTATTTTCTTAGTTCTACTCAGATGTGGCATATAAACAAACATTTATCCACTGGGCAGTACTGTGCATGTTGGTGGCGAGACAGTAGACTGTATGATCAAGGTCACCTCTGACAGGATTGAGAACCATCGTATTGATGGCCTGCACAACACCTGACTGGGATGTTTGATATCCCACTTGAAACCAGTAGATTTGTTCTTGTACCACGTGATTTCGGGAGCGGGGTAACTGGCAGAACGCAAGGCCTTCAACAGCTCCAGCTTCATGATTAGCAGACGTGATGTTTGTCAGTGACACACTCTTGACAGCAACTGGAATGAAAGGGAATATGAAAAGGGAATATCATACATACCGACAATACAACAGGCATCTCAACAGCATGCATAAAGTTTCAGTATAGTATCTATCAGTTCACATGCTTACTGTCAGGATAGGAAGACGTAGAGTTGAGTTTAGACTGTGTGATTGATGCCTGACGGTAGTACTGTGAGTTCCTACCTTTGCTTGGTAGCTGGTTGTTGATGGTGGTTGTCCAGCCAGTGTATCCCTCTACTGCTGCTGGGCTGGAGGTCACACTGTTCCGTCTCTGCACAACGCCATAAACGGCGGTGGATTGGAGATTTGCTACGCGGGTGATAGATGCAGTAGTTCTAGTAAGGGTAACAGTGTTCAGAGGAAATAGAATAATTGGAATAATAACACAGCTTCATGAGGGTATGAAACTAAATATCTTTCGAGAAATTGAGTGTTGAAGTTTGAAAACACAGGTAATATGTCATCCACCTCACACACGTCGCAATTGAACCCAATGTCAACATGACAGATTTGCCAAGAACATCAGTGTGTATCTGGTTTCTGGCTCTGCCTCCAAACTGATAATCACACTCCCAGCTGAGTCTGTCCCTGCCGTACACGGCGTTCTTGATGGTGAGGGTGTAGTTGGTGGAGCTGGGGCAGGAGGTGGTGTAGTCAGATTGGACGCGGATAGAGGTGGAACTGCAACTACCCTGGTTTACTCTGTATGATAAAGTTCCATTCTGCCACTGCATAGTTGTATGTGAAGCTTCTGTGTAACACATCAGGGTACATTTCCCTCCTGCCTCCAAAGAAACTCCACATGATGACGTCAGCTGATAGTCCTGGGCAGAAGCTGAATGTTTCACAGAACGATGCTCAACGTGATTGACATACTCATTGTGGATAGGCTCCAGAATCCGAACATCATATTACTACCGTAGACAAAATCTCCCCACGTGGGTAAACCACTTATCCGACTTATTCGGTGCTCTTGTTGTTACTGACGTCATCTCTTGTGTCATATTATTTCGCGATGCTGGAAACACATTCATGGGGTAACAAATACCAGTCTATCACATTATGTGTCTTCGCGTGTCAGCCCCACACCTGTGCCCATGGGTTTCACCAAGGTAAATACAGACGTGAATCATGTCTGGTTTACCTCCTTCATCCAAGCTGTGACTCACGTACTATTTAACACAACGTTCAACAAACTCCATTCATATTATTAAACATTATTCTCGTTACCGTAGAGCTTAGGAAGCAAAGGTTTGGCTCATATTAAAGTTCACAAAACAAAATATTTCCTCATTTTGTCTGAAAGTCTAATGAAGTTTTCATTTTTTCGATTTTACCGTATGTTCCTAACTATTACACTCTCTGTGTAAACCACTCTGTATGTTATCAGTAGTGCAGGTAGATAGCTGCAGACCTGTACTGTCTGTAGATATAAACATACAATCTTCACCCTGGTTCTATTTTAGCTATAGGAGACAGTATGTGTGGGACATAAGGTGTGAGACTGGCTACGCTACCCCTAATGCAGAGACAACTAAAACATGTTATAGACATACAAGCATGATTCGTGTACCTTTGGTGTTGTTTGTGAGGAATGTCCACCAATAGAGTCCCAACTATGAAGAATAGGCGGATGTAGAGCATTGGCATGTTGGTGGTATGTGAAATTAGTTTCACTAGTAAAAGGTACTAGGACTGGTGAACAGTGTATGCTATCTCTTAGATTCCATTGTATAAGATGACTGGATGTGTAAAGTAGGTCGTGTGTCATACTTCCATTTAGCATATTACACTGACACTATATCTTTGTTGATTGTATAAATGTGTCTCTGTAGACATGCTATTCGGAACACCTGAATATCCACTGTAGGGTACATGTCGCTCAAATCAACAAGGTCATGACCCGCATATAGTGTTGGGCGACAGTGTGTGTGTGCAGTGTGGCCGTGTAGTGCACTATCGCTATGTGGTTGTATAGACAGTATACAGTCAAATGCCCACAGGTGTTATAAACAGGAGTCGGTGTATATTAACACAGAATACCTATAGATTTAATGTGTGACTGAGTTCGAAGATTTTACACATGGGTTCTTAAAACTCTTCAATATACCACCCTTCAATGTTGAAGTAGTGGCAGGGATTACTCGAGTTTCACAACATGTTAAAGCATGCATTAAACACGTACATGTGCATTTACGTGGAACAAACAACTAAGTTGATATCCATCGAGTTAAGTCTTTTTATTCTTACCTTCTGTTGCTGGCGATCTATAGCCGATTTTTATATTGCGTTGTCTTCTTTAATTACACTGTTTTAGTTTCACATGCTAGTTTTAAGGTCATATCTGTGATAATCTAGTGCTTTTACTGTCCGTCCATGACAGGATGTTACGTTCTCAATTCATAAATTTTGATATTGATATAAATGTTCTCGTTACGATATGGCTGCAGTATTGCTGATGTGACGTTAAATATTAACTCACTCACTTATTTTTGATTGTTACACAAGGGAAACCTTACGATTCATTTCTATGAACATAATGTCACGGGTTCAGGTCTTAAGACGTTCCAAGGACAATAAATGATGAGAAGTGAAGCGTCTCTTAAGATGTACCCCGTTTATTGCCTGTGAAATGCGAAGATTACAACATGACATATAAGTGTTTTATATATGTTATTGTGTAAATACATCGGCAAGAAACGATACATATTATAGAAATAACTTATGTACATAATTGTTCTGCCATGCAATGATAGATTATATATGATGTTACGCATTAGCGATATGGTGTAATTTGGATACAAAATAATAATGATGAAACATCCACACACCCTCCTACGTGCAATGCCAAATAATGTCAGGGATTTGTTATTACGTTTACGTTTATATATAATACAATAATACACACACATATATATATATATATGTGTGTGTGTGTGTGTGTGTGTGTGATATTTTGCTGTATTTTTTGTAATGTGAAAATATGTTAATTCCTCAGAGAACTGAATTTAAAAATAGCATATTAATTATCATTGATATCAAGGTTTCATGCAACCCCTCATGATAAGTCTGAAACGTTGCCGATGAACCCTGAATCAGTTGGGATGTTTTGGAAAATACACTTACGGGAAAGCCGAGGTGCGCTTTCTGCCATCTTGGTTAGGGCTTACAAAATCACGTTTCGCGATCTTCGTCTTCCAATCTTCTGCGTAGTCGACAGAAAACCGAAGATAATCGTGAAGATTATCGATTATTGAGACGCAATGGAAATAAAACGAATACTGATTTGTTTCAGCATTAGCAGTCAAATCTATCTGTTTTGGATACACTCACGATACTCGTTACATATTCAATATCTATTTTCAAAAATTATATTACATAACCACCAAGCCACATACACCTATATTTGATGTACACTGAACAGATATATATTCAAAACTTATACTAAAGGCGATAAGAACTTCCATCCGCACACAATATATGTTCGGATACACTATATTTACACAATACACTCGATATTCACAGAAGAGGTACACAGCTCCTCGTCATTCACAGATAGATAAACCTCATGACCTGGCTGCAACATGTCTTCAGTACCTCGATCTATCTGGATTACGTCACAACCAAATTTGGGGTAATTCTCTTCACGAGTGGAGTTGTGTCACATCATTAGCAAGTGACTTCAGGTAACACAAAAACACTGTAACTTCATCCCTCTTTCATTTGGTCACAATCAGAGTTAACTGTCATTATCTTGTGTGTATGCCACCCTGTCCTTGCCTGTCCTTCCCAGACAGATGTTTACAAAGTTAGTTTATATATTAGGGTTGTTCTGATAACAGCCATTAGTCTTTTGTATAAGGGAAATATACACCAAGTTGCGATAACAACTCAGATCCGGGCAGTTTTGCTTACCTGGGTTGCTACAGACTGAGAATTGCTGGCTGATTTTCTGGTAGAATGCACTCTGTTATACAGCGACTGAATGACTGATGACTGAATTACCGCTTTTTGGTGTATGTAGGACCCCAGAATTGATATTGTCTGTGGGGTTCGGCCGAACTATATCCTCTCTGTGAAAAGTTTGAAAAACTTCCATTTTATTTTGAAGGAATCATTAGCAAAGCCATTATGAAAAATAATAACACATGCTGGCAATGCGGTTAACCAGATATTAGAGTCAATGTGGTGGTACTGTTATGATAAATATAGTCTCGAAGACTCTCCCAATCTGAAGCACGTGATTGTGATATCTTCAATGACAGTGAGATACGAAAGAATCAATATGCAGCAACGTACACACCGAAAATGTCATATATGTAGTGCACAGCTATCCCCGTGGCTATTGTAGGGATAGTGAACGGTTCTTTCATTATTACTGATACTTCACTAAACTATGACTGAGCACCCTACACTACTAGCGTACTTTATCATCTCCGTTTATGTAATGTCAATATCAAGAAAATAACAAGATCGACCTGTTTTAAACTAATGTTGTGTCTGTACTCATGGCATGATGTTGCCTTAAGCTTTGTGCATATTTCATTTGTCAGAGCCTGAAATGTACACGAGCGAATGTAATTCAACATACAAATATCACATTAGCTGAACATACCACATAAAATAAAACGTATTCAAACATAAGAAAAAGCATATGCTTTGGGCTACTGGTTTTGAAACATTTAAGAACATACTTGATCCATAACGATGTAACGCGATCAGAATCACCAGGAGTGTTCCATGGTTTGGTTACCTTGAGAATGGGCGTGTGCGACTATTTTCATTTGTCAGGATCTGAAATGTAATTAAACATACAAATATCCTATCAACTGAGTGTATATAGCACATGAAATAAGCGTATTATCCCAGATGAGAATGAAAAGCATGTGCTTTGGATTAATGCTGTTGGCACATTCACGAAAGAGTTGATCCATAACAATGGAATGCTATCGATAAATAACCATTTTTCATGGTTTGGTTACCTTGAGAATGTGCCCCAGTATTCTGGTATCGCGATGCCCTGATGGATTCATAGGTCACAGGGAGAGTCTCTATCACGTCTTCATATGCACCTGCATCTGCCGCAGCATTCGCTGAAGACAGGGTTCATTACATAATTCAATACTAGATATATGTTGCATCTTCAATATTCGTACTGGCTTTCCTATAAACTGACAAAATATTCATGTTAAAACATCAGATGGGATGTTCAACAGTACTTAACAAGATTCATTTACCTTTTGTGTTTTCATAAATCTTCAACTGTGTGTACTGATGGTTTTCTGATTCTTCCTTCACATTTGAATCCTGCGTTGGAACAGTAACCTGACCTGGAACCCATGGTATTGATTTAGTGCTAAAAGATCCAGAGATGGTCGAAATATCAGCTGGAGGAAAAAAACCAGCAGGTCATTGTAGGTACTAGTGTCTGCTGCAAAGTCCGCTGAAGATTCATAACATATTTCATGAACAGTCCAAATTATTGCTTCACTGTTTTAACTAACACTCCAGAGAGTTGACAATGTATCATCGTGAAAACATAAGATTGCAATAGAACCGATCACGGAACACTTTTTGTGTTCTGATAAATCTTCAACTGCGTGTACTGTTTCCCGATTCCTCCACTAAATCTGAATACTACCCCTGAGCATCTGAAACACTTTGGAATCGGTTCGTCCTGACCTGATCCAGAGACGACCAAAATATCAACAGAAGGGAAACATACATTAATCAGCACATACCTAATGACGAATATCCTCTGTTGTCCATTTCCACAGGTTCAGGATGGCTAGATCTACAAAACAACATCAGGTCAGTCTCGAACAATTGAAATCAGACAATCGAGCGATGAACATCAATATAGAAATTGCAATGCATTATTCTATTATACCTGTTGAAAGTTACTATCTTACTTCCTAGTTTTACCTGATCCATGCACTATTTCATTGAACTAGAATGACACGTGAAATACCTCTTTCGTGCAGCTCCTGGAAAAGGAGAATAGCAAAAATGTCATGGAGTGTGAAACACACTTCACATATATATCAATATGTCACATCATTCATAAACAAAAGGGCGGGAGACAGATAATATTTCCTGTAAAATATTGTGGATCCAAACTTCAACAATACCTACGTTGAATCACATTAATAGTATTTCCATCATTCCCCATTGACAACCCTGGATTCGGCAGTGCCAAGGGACTTACATCTGGGATAACATCTACATCTACGACAGAAAATGAACTATGTACCTTTTCCAATGTTTCGAACTATGCATCCCTTTCTGTACAGCACCATTAGTACGATTCCACCAAAGACCAGGGTAAGAAGAAATGTTCCTACTGTCGCTCCTGCTGTTACCCCAGTTCAATTCCATGAAGTTTCAAGCCTTTGCTGGCCTGGTGGATCTACAATGTAATCACAAGACCGTTTACGGCCGACTGCTGATTGCACACCCCTGCCTTCAGGCTTCCCTGTCCAGTTTTGCACTGGCCCTCATGAATCACGAGAGCATGTGCCAAGCTAACACGTGACGTTTTCTCAAAGCTGTCGGAAGGTTGTATATTGGCAGCAAACGTGGTCACTCGAAATTCACTTTCAGATTCCGTTTTCCCTATCCATCTAGACATAGTGCTCTTATAAATGATGGGTGATAGACTAAATTCCAAAGATGTGTGCAAATTATGAACTCAGTTTCAGCGTGTTGTCTGCATTATATCAGTGACATTGTCGATATTCGACTAGGCAATGCAATGACACAATGACTATGTCAACCAAGTCAGCCAGTCACCGGGACCAGTTCCCTGTGTGTTCTGTAAGTCAGAAGATTTGCGAATAGATTCGTATTATTCTACACTGATAGTTATAGTAGTTTTGGTATATGAGTATTTAGCTCCTAATACATGATAATGAAATGATATGTATCCACGGAAACGTTTCACACGTACACACCATCTATGCTGCATAATGATAATTATTCAGATATATTCAATTTGTCATTTACGTTCCCTATTTGAAACAAGAAGTGCATTAGCATACATGGACTCGTAAATTACTCTTTTTCTTTTCTCTGAATATATGCACAAATATGAAATTTTAGCAAACAGAAATCCAGATGTATCCTTCAGATAACAGGTTACCACTTACTGATTTCCATCTAGAGACACTTACCACCAACAGTCACAGCTTCTACCAATACATATCCATCAGAATGCCCGAAGTCATTTCTAGCTTGTAATCTAAACATGTGAGTCTCTCCTGGTGTAAGGCCACTCGCTTCTGCTACCATCATCCCACCAGTGTCATTAACATAATTATACACAGTCCATGTTCTTGTAGCAAACTGTAGATACTCAATCAGAAACGTCTGAGGGTGTCCACCATTGAACCCAGGCAGCCACGACAACCACACTGACGACGTTGTTGCATTACCTAGATCTTGGAACCGTGTAGGTGTCTGTGGTCGTCCTTAAATAAATTATGATGAAAATATAATTATTGATTTAAGTTCATAGGTTAAAAAACATCAAATGAAAGTTTAATGAAAACAGAATAGAAAAAGTAAATCTGTAATCATAACACACCAAAATGATCGTAACATTGTAATACCAACAAGTAACACACCAACATGCTCCACACCGACTGTGTATGACACTGAGCTGCCCACACCATTGCCCACTGTAAGACTGTAGTCACTAAAGTCCTGCCGCTGGAGGTTAGTAAGGTGTAGTCTGGCAATGACTGAGATGTCTGAGACAGGGCTGGAGGAACCAGTGAGGTCCTGGGTGGTGCTGATGGATCTACTCCAGGTGAAAGCAGGAGGAGGGTAGGCCAGGTCTGACACAGACACAGTCACGTCACCGCCCAACGTAGCGGTAAACCTGAGTTGCTGGGACACTGAGTCATCAAGACGAGGTGAACCTGGTTAAATGTAGAAATTAATCTACGCAGTGGCACGAGAACAAATACAAAGACAGCATGTAATATATATGATCACAGTATCTCTTTCATGTTCCTAATGCATAACACATTTTGTAGTACTGCTTTTGATGATTTAATTGGGTTTTTTTGGTGCCTAGTATGGTGACCTACCGGCAGCTGTTTACTTTTATATTGTATTGTCGCATCATGTGGTATCATGCCAGTTTTAAGTCTGGTTCTGTACACCATGTGAAGGGCCAGTTGGTTTATTGTTCTTTGTCGACAGATCTACATATTGTCGGATTTTGCTTTCATTAATATACAACTTCCACAGTCTATGGGTGAAATGAAATGAAGAGGTGATTATATCTTCTGATTCACTCATTATATCATTTTGCCAGGATGCTAAAGATACTTATGCAGTGCGGAGCCAACAAAGAACACATATCACAATACACAAGGATACCAGAAGCATTTCCTTCGCTCAACATGGAAGCCATATTTCCTTATCGAAAACCATAAATGACAATGATCACAACACAACCGTGTCTACATAATATCCAGACAAATTACACTGAACCAGCAACTCCATCGTCTGGGTGACCGGTGTCCCTATGTTGTTGGTGGCAGTACAGGAGTGGTTCCCTCTTTGTCTACATTCTGCTGCCTCCAGTCTGTATGTTGCTGTCAGGGAGTTATCTGTCCTTGTCAACTCCTCAGTTCCATTCAGTAACCTGATTACTGACCGTGGGTTACTGTCGATCTGGCATCTAAAGGTCACTGTATCAAACTCGCTAACTGTCACTGAGTCACCGCGAGCGTTGGCGGTAAACAATCTGATGTCGGCTGGATCTGTTGATGAGAAGAAATGGCTGGACTTTTACATGAGCATAGTATATATAGCTTAACATCATCACCGACTGTAACACTGTCAACTGTGTTGAGTATATACTTACACTGAACATCGACACTGACTGTAACACTGTCACCAGTGTTGACTATATACGTACACTGAGCATCAACACTGACTGCAACACTCTCACCAGTGTTGACTATATACTTACACTGATCATCAACACTGACTGTGACGCTGTCACCAGTGTAGACTGTATACTTACACTGAACATTAACACTGACGGTAACACTCTCACTACTCCCATGTGTATTAGCAGGTTGACACCTGTAGGAGCCTGCCTTGGATCTGTCAGCTTGCCCCTTGAGCACGGCTCCACTGCTGAAAGTTGTTCCATTATCTAACCACCTGTAGCTACATCCGGGTCTACAGAGGACGGAGCATGCGATTGATGGAAGAGGCTGGTGTTCTGTTACAGTGTAGGAGGAGGTTGAAGGAGTCAGGGAAATCTGGTATGGACCGTCTGGAATAAATGGCAGTGTGTTTTAATATAAAACAAGACAAATACGCCAATATTTGCAGACTGTTAATGGTGTATGGAAACGCCTGGACAGAGGACATTGAAACTATAACACTTCATGTGATTGTCCATTCAAAGTCTGTTTAGTGAATTAAGATAAGACCTTCATACTTCAGGTATAATTCCCGCATAGTTATAAAGTGGCGTGGTGTTCACGACCATGATCTCAGAACCGGAATGAAACAATGCCTACAACATTTAGCATTTACAAAAACATGTCTAGATCTGTGTCAGCATCGCGTGATCTGATTTCCATAACCATTGATGCAGAACATGACTTATTCGTATTGAGCAGGTTGGTAATGGTCAAGATGGCTTCTGTTAATCTACATGTCCTCATCACCATTTATTCTACAGCTGGAAAAGAACACCATATTGTCAATAAATGAGGGCTCATGTTACAATCATATGTCATTCGATAAAATCCTTTCGACCTGTCCTCTGATCATCTGATTCTGTGTGTTTGAAAATTCATTCATTCACTAAACACATTAATCATCTTTTGAATGCGAACAATGAAGCCAGATTTACACTTGGTTTTATGTGTGAATATTAAAGCTGTCTGTAATCTTTGTGTGCTGTGCTTTTAAAATACTTCATTAAGTGTCTCTACATGCGGGTTTATATATGAAACAGAAAAAGAGACACGTGTCAACCAAGTCAGCTATTGTGAACATTCGGTCAGCATGGGACAATGAAGGTCGATTCTAATCCGGATCTTCACGAGTCAGAGACGTTGAGACAGAAGTGGAAATGTAAAGAGTAAGAGAGTAGTTGGGTGAAAGCTTAGGTGTCATTTCATATCAGGAAGGTCGGAACACAGGTTTCCCTCAATGTTTGATTGAAACTTCATTTTTACACACATTTGTCTGGGTGTGTAACGAATATGGTGTGAGCAAAATACGGTTGAAATTCTTATCCACTTTAAAGATTTGGGTTCCTGAGAAGGTCTGCATATTAAATACAGGTAAAGCGATGTGTGTGAGTGGGAAGGTTGTGCATGCTATTCTTGTATTTTGTAACGGCGATGACATTTACGGTGTGAACAATTACTGTGTGTAAATTTCATAAATCGCTAAAACTTCATTCGAGTGCACATCAAATATTGTTTCTGATACCTGATCCCCTAACTTTATTTAGAAATCCAAATCTACCAAAAGGCAACAATGTACCACTAGACCTATCACTCTTGTTGAAGAAACAGAGAACGTTTGTAAGTTCTGCTGCGGAAAGGTGAGTGAATGAGTGAGTGAGTTAAAATTTTCAGTCGCATCGGCAATATTTCTATCATGACTAAAACAAGGTAAAGATTAGAAAATATAAACACCTGTAAACGAAGGACAGTGAGACAACTAAATAACAGCAGATAGATATTTGAAACTATTAATTAAATCAGAAACAGTTTAACTCTAGAGGGCGGTACAACATAAAACCGGGCTATAGATCGCCGCTCCGGAAAAGAATACAACTACCAATTTCTGTCAAACTTGTTGTCATGGAAACCACTAAAAGTAATATTCATTTGCAGGTGCACATCTAGGGATCATGACTGACACGTGTACAAAGTTTGATTAAGCTGTCACGAACAGTTTAGAGGATATGCTTCAGGCAAAGTATGGCGGACGCACAGACGGACGGAAGTACGGAACTCGTTTCTATATCCCCCACAACGTCGTCACAATTTATCTTAAACACAGCATTAATGTCGTGACGCATTTTAAACTAGACCTTCTCATAAACATCGTGACGCCATAAGTTCGTGATTTACAGTAGCCATAGGGATTGTATGGTGGACTTCACGATGACAGCCAACACATCTTTAAGAGACAAATGTGTTTACCATTTGAATGTGTGAAGACGAAACAGGAATAAACTGTTGACAACATCTAGTGAAGTAGTCACTCATCCACCACAGCAAAGAAAGTATTTCTTATCCCCAGACCTCCATGTGGAATCTCACAGCGGAACCTAGCTGTGTCAGACACTGCAGACAGCATTCGACTGGTTCCAAGTACAGATAATGTCGTACTTATACCACTACTAGATTCCTAACATATACATGTACGTACGCACTAATACCGCTGCTGTTACATCTTACCCAGGACAACCAGTTTCTGTCCACAGTTGGGTATCACAGCAGTGACCCCTCCATTTCCGCACGTGTATGTCCCTGCATCTGATGTCTGGATGTTGCTGAGGGTGAAGGTGACATTCCTGGATGCTATGTTGCCCAGGTTCTCCAGTCTAGGTGTGTAGCTTTCAGTGGGGAGGAAGGTCCCATCAGGCAACAGTGCAAACACAGTGTCACCAGCAGGACTGACAGCAAGGAATGTACTCCCTGTCTCCAGACCTCCCCGTGGAATCTCCCAGCTGAGCCTGGCTGTGTCAGACACTGCAGACAACACTGGACTGCCCGCACCGGATACAACACCTGAAGATTCAAAATACTTTGTTATATAACGTGTCATTCACAAAGCAGGACAATACGTTACTCTCAGAAGAGAAACACTCTGTTTGACATATGTTCATACGTGTATATATGATAACAATGGGAGTATTCAGAGGAAAACTGAAGCAAGGGCTGTTACACACGTGTGATAGGTACCTGCATTTAGATACAATACTGCAGCACAGATTATCTTCATCATCCCTTCAGTCTGGCGTCGCCGTGAGACCTGCAATGTAGCTTCAGTGTTTATCATCGTGAGTGATGTATGTCCAGCTGGGGTTTATCAGGCAGCAAGAGTACTGTAAGTCCCCATGGTCCCTGGTTCCTTCAGTAGCTGCCGATCTGTCTTTTCATTGCATTGTGTTCTACAGTGACAAATTTGATTATATAATGCTGGTTAGAGACCAGATCTGTGATACTCTAGCGTATGTGTCATATGATGTTAAATCACATACCTTTGTGAACAGATACTGGCAAGTTGGTATTGCGAACTAAGGGACACAACTTCCACTCATTCTAGTGCCTGTACAGTAAGTAACAGTGCGTGTAATTATAGGTGTTTTAGTTAATCTATCGCATACAGATGATTCGTACACAGGCAGCATGTGTACCAGCAGTGAACGGGTCAACGCATAGAAGTAGCGTGTTAGTCCTATACACTGGCATGAATCGAATAAGCGCTCACAGTTGACATGTTCAACATGGTGAAAGAAGTAAACAAAGACGCATTAGATTCCCTACAACCTAAATACAATATATGCACTATACATACCAACTAGGACTCCCGGTTGTCAGGTATTAACCGTCACTGCAGTCGTCCTGTGTAGCCAGATAGCTTAACGCGGAAGCTCTGTGAAGCTGTACTCGCATATCACTCGGTTCAAGGTAGTTGCGTAGTGTTTAAATATAGGCCAGTCGAATGTCAGCTTCATAACTGAAGGTTCTGACTGAGTATTTGTTGGGTGTTATAAATGAGAGTGAGTGAGTCAGTCAGTCAGCGAATAAATTAACGATTGAATCTCGGTGTTTCATTGACAATCCCAGTAAGCACAGCTCAGTTATATCAATTTGATCCTTCACGTCCAGGTACTCCACCCATTTACCCTACATTCATTGTCTGTATGACGAGTGGGTGTACAGGGGTCCTACACCGTTAGTCGACCTTGTTTTTACCTGTAGACCAGTATCCTTATTACTATTCTACTGGTCTTGTTATTACTTGTAGAAATGGCTGTTCACTCCAAGGGAGACACCTGAGTTCACTCCTGTATATGGATATGATACAAATGACACTGGTCCACCTTCATTCTTACCTGGCAGGTGTTATCTGGTTACTTAGTATATAGCTTGAAACTGATAACTCTCAAGAGCTTTATTGGGTGATATACATCAAGTTGTTGTGATTGTTGTCATTTGTAATTCACTTCCGTGTTGTGTTGATTACGGTGATTTTATTTAGTAGTTTGGTACAGTACTCCCACAGTAAAGTGATATACAAGCCCACGTGTGACGAGGTTCACACTGAAGAATCCCCTTGTATTGCTCTGGTTGTTGATTGTTAAATGTGCCAAACTGTCGAACTTCAATTCCCCTTTAGGTGCCAACTACTCAATTACTTAGGTCTTTATTGCATTGGCATAACGCTTTGTCGCGATGACATTCAAACTCCACACCGGACAATGACGGTATTCATAATTATGACAACAAATTATATTTTGCTTTAAAGGCACATTTGACTAGTCACCTGGTGAGGCATTTAGAAGTCGGTATTGTAATATACGACAGAATGTTATGGATGTCAACTTCTTCTTTATTGTTTTCACAACGTTTCTGAGCTATTCCTTGCCCCTTCGTCAGGTGGATGCTAACTAGCAGTTAAACAGAAACGTTGTGAAAACAATAAAGAAGAAGTTGACATCCATCACATTTTGTCGTATTATTAGTCACCTGATTCTTGGAGGTTTGTGGAATGATGTCCAGTTGTGAAGACGGAAACTGTTGGTTGCTGTCAGTGGAATCAAGTTTTGCTTGTGACAGCTGCTCAACTCAACGCTATTAACAAATAACCACTGGATGTTTGCTGAGAATCACCACTTTAATCATACACCAAATTAAGCACATCCGTTGAAATAGCAAACGATAAAACTCATATTAACCGTGAAAAATGAAACTTTCTCACCAAAACTGAAGCCATGGAAAGTCACAGTGACAAATGTCTTCTCAAAAGAACGAACTAGTTCTTGCCTCCATGTGCTCTATCTGACACGTCCCGTTGTTTTAAACTCCCAATAAGTGTCCTATAACGATCACTGCCTCTCAGCGTGAGTAATGCTGAGTTCTTGTATAGTTGTGAGGATGTTTCGTCGGAACTTACACACGGCACCGGCACTATGAGGTCTCATGTACAGAATGTCTTCTGTGTTTTGCTACAATCCTGGTATGACTTGATATCGGTTCCGTTGCCTGTCTAATCAAGTCCGAGTAACATCACTCTCGGTCTTAACGGACAAATTATATATACTGTTTTCTGGTTTCATTTATATCTTTCTACATTTGGTATACCCAATGATAAATAATCGACAAAGACGAAATGAGGATAACCCCACCATATAATGATCTGTAAATTAAAGGCAATAACACTGTCGTTTGCCTCAAAGCAGTCATGCTTGAACGAGTAGTTTATTCATAACTGGAAACTGATATACTCATCAGTTTCGTTAGTTATTTCCATGGACAGGACCTGCAAAGTACACAAATAAGGTTTATTTAACGTACAGAAAAAATAACAACTGAAAGCATCCAATACTACAAAAGTGTTGTACCGGAACAGAAGACAAAGAATAATGATGATGAATACTGCTGTCAAGGGATTTGTGGACACCATGGATCCAGGAGTGTTTCATGCATTGGTTACCTCGCGAATGTGCCCCAGTGTTCTGGTATGGCGATGCACTGAGAGACTCATAGGTCACAGGGGGTGCCTCTGTTACGCCTTCATAGGTATTTCCGTCTGCTGCAGCTTCCGCTGAAGATATAATTCATTATATAGTTCATCATCAAGTGTAGTGGCTCTCCCACAGGTTGGCGAAAATCCCCATCAAATTACACCTCTATCCTTCTCGTTAGAACCCAAACAATTTCACACTGCATTCACATGAGAACTCTAGACTTTACTTTATTGAATGGCATGCATGTACCTTTTGTGTTCTCATAAATCTTCAACTGGGTGTACTGTTGTTTTTCTGATTCCTCCGTCAAATTTGAGTACTGCGGTGGAACATCTGAAACATATTGTAATGTTAAGTTGTGGAAATATGATATGAGATTTTGTATCAAAACAAGGGAAAGTAATAACCAGCACATACCTAATGAAGAGTACCCTCTGTTGTCCATTTCCGCGGATTCAGGATGATTGGAACTGTAAAATCAACAGGTACATTTGCAATAATTGAAGGAATTAGGAGATATACTTTAGAATGTAAAATATAATTCAATTTACATAATGTAAGTTCGACCTTATTCCTTGGTTTTAGATGATCGATGCAATGTTTTGTTTACCTTTTTTGTGAAGCGCCTGAAAACAAACAAACAAAATGCAAATGACATGTAAAACACAAACATAAACATGAAACACCAATCGTAAATGTAACCGGAGGAGAGAGTGACAAAGTTTACTGTAGATAGACACGTAACTATAGACACACTACAAACAACGGCAGTACAAATCTCACTCTTGGCCATCATACACAATCTTGATAACCAGTGATACACATGTGGAAGACAAAGACCATGTAACAGACGTTTGGGAGAAGACCTACTCTATGTTATCTGTGTTCAGTCATATCATGACATGACATTCACTATGTACCTTTTACAATATTTCCGAACCTGTACCCCTTTCTGTACAGCACTATAACAACAGTTCCTCCTCCAATGAACAAAGTAAGAAGAAATGTTCCTACTGTCGCTCCTGCTAGTACCCCTGTACTGATACATGAAGAGACGATGTTTTGCTGGTCTGGTGGATCTACAATGTAAACACTATAACATGTGACTGCAGATTTTATGCATTTGTGGTTCAACTGAGCCCTGTGCAGTATTCTAGTGACATGGCTCGGTCTGTAAATAGTCAACCAAGCAGTTGTTGACTTCACGACCATCATATGCTGAATGCGGATGTGATAACATCTACCAAACCAAATCAGCGAGTCAAACCTCCAGAACCACTCAGTCGACTTCTACTAAATGTACGTCACTGCCGCCAAGTAAAGTGTATTTATGCCCATATTTGCGATGCTTCATGCAAACCATTCGTGTTTTATCCCCCTACAGGTGGTGGGGTCTAATACAAAATGACAGAGGTTGAATTTTATATATATAACATTTATATATCCCTCATTTGGTTTTGTATGTTTGGTGTCTACTCTGTACCAGTGAGACGGCGGGGTATCAAACATGTATCAAACCAATTCAGCGAGTCTTACATTAACTACAGTCGATCATCGTTTACACTAATCTTGCGTCCATGAAGACCAGCTCTTCCCCATGTCCAGGAGCTCATTTCTTTTGTGGTTCACACAAAAAAAACCCATAAAATCCAGAGATACATGCTAACACTTGATCCAAAGACAAAATGATAATTTCATCAGTTATTAAGAAAAATGTTAATTCTAATCGGTGTTGACTGTATATGTATCTAACAACATTTGAAGCTATGACATTATTTAAAGTGAGTGGGTGAGTGAGTGAGTTACGTTTTACGCCGCACTCAGCAATGTTCCAGCTATATGGAGGGGTTCTGTATATAGTCGAGTCTGGACCAGACAACTTAGTGATCGACAGTATTAGCATTGATCTGCTCAGTTGGGAACCGATGACATGTGTCACCCGATCCCGTTGGTCGCCTCTTACGACAAGCTTAATCGCTTGATATGGGAAGCATCGGTTGCTGAATGCCTATTCTACCCCGGATAGCCATAGCGACGAAGCTGTTGCTTTATCCAGATCTCGAAACTGTGTAGGTATCTATCTGTAGTGGCCCTTGCAACAACGTTTTCAGAAAAAAAATGATCTCAGAATCTTTCCCTGTTAAGTTTCTTATTTCTGGCATTAAACGGTATGTAAAATGTTAACAAAAAGTGACATTAGTCTGAAAATCCCTGAAGCCAGAATGACCAATACAATATCGGACATCGTCAACTCACCTGCATGTACTACAGTGACTGTGCATGTAACTGACCTGCCCACACCATTGTCCACTGTAAGATAGTAATCTCCGAAATCCTGGTATTGGAGGTTAGTAAGGCGTAGTCTGGCAGTGACTGAGATGTCTGAGACAGGGCTGGAGGAACCAGTGAGGTCCTGGCTGGTGCTGATGGATCTACTCCAGATGAATGTAGGAAATGGCTAGGCCAGGAGTGACACAACCACAGTCACGTCACCACCCGGTGTAGCGGCGAACTTGAGTCCTTTAGACACTGATTCATCACGCCGAGGTGAACCTGGTAAATGTTCAACAGCATAATGACTGTTCCAGAACCAGTAATGTGTGTTCACATGATCAAGGCACCACTGGTAGTGAGTGAATCAGTGAGTCAGTTTATTTTCACATCGCTTTTATCAACACTCCAGCAATATCACTGCGGGGAAAACAAGAAATGGGCTTCATCCACAGCATCCATTATGGGAGTAATACAATCACAGTAATTCTTGTTATCAGCATTGTTTAGATTTACAGTTTGTATTTATAAGGTGTTTGCATATAGCAGATAATACTACTACATTGCGTGAACATTACACTTGCAATTGGAAGATATGTTGATCATAATATCAAGTGTAACATACATACATTTAATTAAGCAACCATACACACATAATTTCAAATACATATTACACTGGACCAACAGTTCGACGCTCTGGGTGACCGGTTTCCCGATGTTGTTGGAGGCAGTGCAGGAAAAGTTCCCCCTTTGTCTACAGTTTAACTCCAGTGTATATGTCGCCGTCAATGCGTTATCTGCCCTTCTCATTTCCTGAGATCCATTCACTAACTTGATGACTGGATTTGGATTACTCTCAACTTGGCAAATCAGTGTCACTGTACTTGATTCGTTAACGGTCACTGAGCCACTTACAGAGTTGGCGGTAAACGTCCGTATGCTTGCTGAGTCTGAAAGAAACATCAGCTAATGTGTGTGTTTGTGTTTATGTACTATTTACTGATTATACATTGCCGTATTCCAAGATCAACGTGATTGCACGTATACAGTCAACTGATCATATGTGCGCTGTAATTAACAGTTCAATATATTTATGAAATATATACCTGAAACCCAACTATGGACCTATGTAGACCAACTGCCCGCAAAATACCCAGCACCTGTTATGTAACAACATAATAGATAATGCCACTGGCAGGTATGACAGCACAGGTAGTGACCTCGTTGCAGTAACACCTTGCATACTGAAGCTACAAAAAGAAATGTTTAAAGCGTTTGTGATGTTGATTGCGATACGGTCATACTTCACTGAAGTAGACATCCGTTCCCTTGTCAAAACTTAAGTACCGTCCGGGTAGAGTAGAAACTTCTGTACTGGCCGAGTAAACTGTAGTATATCTTTAAGGTAAAGAGAGACTACTGTTAAGAATTGACTAAAGATACTCCAACTCACATTGCACAGCTACATTGACTGAGGCTGAGTCAGATCCTTGACTGTTGCTGGCAGTACAGGTGTAGTCTCCTCCCTGATTCCTGCTGATGTTCCTCCTGTCAAGTACAGCCCCAGTACTGACCGTAGAACCACCATAGGTCCACCTGTATCTTGTTGTTGGAGGGTTACCAGGTGTGGTGTAGGTGCTGCAGTCTATCCTGGTGTTAGAGAATTCTGTGACGGTCTGTGCTGGTGGTAGTCCAGATATGGAAGGAGGGGCTGAAATGAATATTCATTGAAATGTTGTTAAATACTTTTGACCACTAACTGAGACTGTGTTCATGACAGCAGAGGGGTTTCTTCTTCCTGGTGTAGGTACTACAGTCTATCATGAGACGGGAGACTACTGTGTAGGTCGAAGGGAGACCATATAATGATCAAAGCGAACTTCCTACCTCTTGTGGCCATTCCTGGCGTTTCTCGTTGTGATGTTGCTGGAATATTGCTGCAAGCGGCGTAAAGAGCAACTGACTCACTCACTCCTCCCTGGTTAAGATTCTACAGTGTATAATGTGATCGATGTCTTTAGACACGACACCATATACATATAGTGACATGTTTGCCTTAGTAGTAAAAAGTGCTGTGTGAGATATTGTTTATAGGCCATATGGGAACACTGGCGCCAGGACGGTGGATTCTTCAGGGATGACATTCCGAATGATATCTAACTATACATGAGCAATGTGACGGTATCGTTATATGCCTTTAAGGCTTGCAGAACTGAAGACGAGCAGAGTCTGTGTGTGAGTTCTGTAATATGTACTTGTATCGTACATACATCGTATGTGTTTTCAATAACTTATTAATATTTACGGATACCTGGAGGTCACCCGTTACACTTTATTCAGTATAATGTCTGTCGTATACTCACTAAACACAGAGGCAGCGACATCAGCATGAACAGATACTGAGAGAGTAGACACTTCACACCTGTACGTCCCGGCATAACTGGAGTTCATCTGACTGGCAGGAAGCTGGATGTCGAGGGTAGATGTATAGTCACCAACAAACACACCCTTGTTCTGCCAGGAGTCCTGGAACACAACTGTCTGAGCACTCACTGATCCACTGGCTATGTTAACTGTAGAACTGTCCTCCACTCTCCTCCATGTGAATGCAGTAACAAAATCCCCAGGTGTCACGGTGTAGCTGCATCTCAGTGTCAGAGCCTGCTGGTTGGGTATCCCTGTACCTCCTGACCCTGATACAGTCAGTGATCCCCCAACACCTGACAACAAAGAATATATGATAGATGTTTGACGGTCACAGGTATCTTGACTGTAATCAGGGATCAAAATTCGACCTCATCTTCCTATTCTACGCTTCTTTATGCAACGCCCTGATAACCATTTCCTCGATAACACTATCCTCCGTCAACCTTTAAGTTAGATACTGCTTACGTCTGTGAAAATGATACATGTTGAGTATTAGATGCCAAGTAAGTATTTAATGTAGAAATACTACTCATAAATAATCTTTAATCCTCATCCTGACATACCTTTCAACAGGATAACTGCAAACACAGATATTGCTGAAGTACGAAGTGACGCCATGGGCAGTGTTCTGAAAAGGTAAAGGAACGGTACACATGCGCAATCTCATATTCAGTTTAGGATTTGTGGTCTGGGACATTCTGAGAAACGTCACCGTGAACGACATGTAGTGTGTCTAATAATGAGTTATGATCTTATTCGCTCTCGCTGCTCAGTCATTACCGCAAGCGACTCTGCACCCCCTGATCGTCGTTTTCCCACAACCATGCCCGTACTTGTAGGTTTGAAGTGCTGCATTCCTGACATTTACACCACTTCAACGTTTATCACTCTGAGTTTACTTGACCTGCTTACACTGAAAAACATCAACCCCGCACTCGAACTAAATACAGGCTATCCAGTGGATTCGAACTATCTGAAACAAAATGCTCTTTGAAAGATATGTAATATTCCAGATATCTCAAAACCGATTACCGTGTATGAGTTACAGGTCATGGTGAGACGATTAGATGCCGTTATCCAGGAGGACAATACACACACACACACACACACACACACACACACACACACACACACACACACACACACACATCTATATATTATGTAAAAAACATTGAGAGGTTCCCGGTTCCCTTAGTTCTCGAACATCACTTGCATCTCATCAAGTGGAGCGGTAAGATCGACACTTTTACCACAGCATTTTAGGAGAATCTGTGCATATGATCACCAAGCTAGACTTCATGAAACAATATACATTTGTATCCGACACTTGCTCCGTTGAGCCATGTGTGCGGTTTGTTACCATAACTCCATACCATAACTATACAGACCTATTTGTTTGATTTTGTCCTAACTGATCTTCCTAAGGAGATTTTGACTTATGTGGCAGATCACCATTATTGGTTGAAAATTTATCAGTACAAGTTAGCATGTTGAATGTAGAAGTCAGTAGATGGCAGCCGCAAGCTAGGTACTCATACAGATATGTGTAAACAAGAACAGAATGGATGGATACAGTTGTGTAGATTTTGTTGAAGACTAGTTAAAATAACAGGAAGTTTTACAAGCATTAGTTAGTATATTGACACTCACCTTTACATTAGGACGAGCGGAGTTTTCCTCTACCTGTGTTTCCAGGTCAGGCCATGTTATGTGATGTCTACTTCCTGGTTAGTAAATATACCCGAGTCACTACCGAGGCCACATCCTAGCAGTTTGGAGCAATAGGTAAAACTAAATCTAACTTCTGTGAGTGGCATTAAGAATCTGGTGTGTTCAATAAGAACGAACCATCAACCTATCACGGCCAGGTGATTGTCTCCAATAATTATTATAATTATATGACTGGATGTCAGATTGACGTGGGGAAATAAGTAAATGTTGCCAATAGAATAGACTACCCACATTTGCTGACTATCACTCCAAATTGGGATCGTATATCTTTATGGGCAGGTTGTTCTGTGGAGCCTCTTTATGTATAGCTCTTGATCCCTGCCCGTTCCTTAAGTTTGTCCTTTTCAACAGACTCCTTCTCGTTTGACAGGTCTGAAATCAAATTGTGCAAAGCCACTGCTTTACCCTTTGCTAAAGCGACTATACAATGAAATGTCTACGAGTGTGGGGTTTTGGACATCTGGCTCACAAGATTTGTTACTACGCTCTCGCAATCAATAATAACAAATGACATTATATGTTTTATCCGGAACAACGGTGTGCTTACAACAATCGGTGTCAATAATGAAATATATTCTTTGGAACATGCATTAACAGCCTAAACCGGCCGTATTGTCAGCGTGACAAATGTCCCTAGTGTTTTACTTTGTTTGACATGGAAAGAGGATATGAGTGTTAATCTGTGCTCGTATCGTGGTTCTGTTACAACATCTGATGTCAATGTGGTTTTGGAAGCTGCATCCCACTTGTTATATCTTTACCTTACGGGCCACTGGGGAATACGTATGGTAACTAGAAATAATAACATAATTGAATAGTGTATTTTCACCGAGGCGACATGTTGGAAATACAGATATAATCATGTGATCTTAATTTGTGCGTTAAGTGTGTATTTACACATGGGTGCACACGCGTCAAAGGGACATAACTCTGTTAACTCTGTGGATCGAAAAAGTGATCACAATCAAATTGCATTCAGCCTGTGTTCAGTTACTGAACATTACCTGTGTTCAATAAACAGTTCCAGTTTATTTCTAGGTAAGCTGCATATACTGTAAAACCGCGAGTAGCTCAAATTTCGAGAATACATGGAGTTGGTTCAGTCGATACACTCTTTCATAAAGCAGACGAGATTACAACTAGAAATCACAAAGCAAAGCTGATCATCAAGTATGAGGCTCAGGCTTCAATTTGTCAGGTTCCGTCACTATAGTGGGCATGTGTAACTACGTATCTCAATACATCTACATGCACAACATTCGATTGTAACTGGTTGAGCAGCTTTTAAATGTAGCTGAGTGAAATACCAGTCATTTGAAAGAAAGTCAGTGGGAGTCAGTCTGCGAGTGGTTCAGAGAGTCAGTCAGCGATTAAGTCGGTGAGAGTCAATCAGCGAGTGACTCGGCAAAAGAGTCAGAAAGGGAGGGAGTCAGTGAGTGTCAGTGAGAGACGATCAGCGAGTGACTCGGCAAAAGAGTCAGAAAGGGAGGGAGTCAGTGAGTGTCAGTGAGAGACGATCAGCGAGTGACTCGGCAAAAGAGTCAGAAAGGGAGGGAGTCAGTGAGTGTCAGTGAGAGACGATCAGCGAGTGACTCGGCAAAAGAGTCAGAAAGGGAGGGAGTCAGTGAGTGTCAGTGAGAGACGATCAGCGAGTGACTCGGCAAAAGAGTCAGAAAGGGAGGGAGTCAGTGAGAGACGATCAGCGAGTGAGTTATCAAGCGAGCCAGTCAGCGAGTGAGTTGGTGAGATTCAATCAGCGATTGAATCAGAGAGTGAGTCAGTGAGAGACGGTCAGCTCTCTCACTAACTCACAGCGACTGATTCAACAATTGAGCCAGTCAGCGAGTGAATCTGTTAGTGTGTCAGTGAGAGAGTCAATCCGCGAGTGAGTCAGCGAGTGAGTCAGTGCGAGAGTCATTCAGCGAGTGTGTCAGTGAGAAACCCAGTTACCAAGTGTTAAGTGCGAGAGTCAGCATGTGAGTCAATCTACGATTAAGTCAATCAGCGAAAGAGCCAGTGAGACAATCAGTCAGCGATTGTATCGTTCAGAGAGAGAGTCAGTATGTCAGTCAGCGAGAGACTCTGCTTGAGAGCCAATCAGCAGGTGTGTCTGTGAGAGAATGAGTCAGCAAGTGCGTCAGCGAGAGAGTCAATCTGTGATCCTGTCAATCAGCGGGTGAATCTGTTAGTGTGTCAGTGAGAGAGTCACTCAGCGAGTGAGTGTGGATGAGAGAGTTTGTCAGCGAGTGAGTCGATCAGTGTGTCAAGTCGTCAATCACGTTAACATGCTCAGTTATATCACGGTATCTCAACTCGATAAGCCTGGAACGATGCTGATCTTTGACGTTTACCACATCGATGAAACCTACATGCGCACAGTATGTGTGCAGTGCTAACACACCGAAAAATGACAACAGCGAAGATAGTTCGAACCCTGACACCTTGATACACCTATGTATTGCTCTATACAAAATCAGTTACAACCTGCTGGCATACAGTTCAGTCTGGCATTAGTAAGCACATGCTTGTTTCTGAAATTGTGGAAGTAACGACCGATACCGTCACATCAGGACGTGCTTATGTGTGTCATGAATAATGACAGATGACTGATTTTCAGGTGAAAGATGATATAAAATCCAACACTGTATTCCACTGAAATTGAATAATATACTATTGCGTAAAAGGGATTGATCAATATTGCCGGTTGTTTGCGGTGTACATTAGTGTTACGTACTCCTGGTATGTCTTTCATTCACTCACCACCATGTAGACGTTGGTTACAGGATTTCATTCATTATTCATAAGTCATTTTCACCTCCAATTTAGTCGTATATATTCATATCATAATTATATTTGTTTCTATGATTAATTTGACGTGGCGTGTTAAAATGAGTAGCCTATATCGAATGTCAGTACAGTCTCTTCTTTACTCATGATTAAACATAGTTTCATACCTTATGTTGTAATGTTCCATTCAGCGATTTTTACATCATTTACTGTCTCTATCACGACCTATATCGACGTTCCATTCCAACCGCAATTGTTACACCCCTGACATCTTCACATGAAGATGAAAACTTGCAACCTGCAGCTGAAACATTTCTCCAAGGAAGTGGCGGATCACTACCACATATCCTAAATGTACTATGAAATGTCTTCAGCACATGTCCACTTCACTGCCCATTAAACACCTGCCTTCGTATATCAGAACTATTCCGACTGTGTATTGGAGTGGTATTGGGCCACAATAATATATGTTCACTCAGTTTATATTACATTATCCTGACATTCAGTTGATTTCAGACTGTGATATTTGGTCATGGTATTGATTAGACGTAAAACTGAGAGAACAGAACACGATCAGGTAGGTACAGTTGTTGCCGGCATTGTCAATGTCTTGGCACAAATCAGATAAGACACCATATTTGTTCTGGGTATTGAGACTGTAACTTCCATGGATATGTGATATGTCACAGCGTGTTAGCTCGATCAGGGACGAAATTCCCCGTGGCAAACCATTAGAGCTGCAAAAATGCAAACATGGCTTCTGTAAGAGGCGGCACCATACGTTCGATTTGACTAAGCAGCTAACAGAATAATGTTTGTGTTCACAACCCTGTGCCAGGTGTAATACAAGCCACCGCGCGTTCGTATTAATGCTCGCTCAACACGTTGTCCTCAGTGTGCAGGACAAACAGAAACGGGATAAACGTTGTTCCGTGTAATCTACCTTGAGTTCCTCTCTCGTGTTCACAATCCAGAACACATACCTCCTGTGCCTCAAGTAACCAATACGCAATGCTGTGCTTAACCATTTGATATACAGAACACGCAATGAATGTGGAACCAGCAACTTCTGCTTACAGTATGTGGATAATACAGGTGACACCCTCCTATTCAGTACTGTAGCATGGACAGACTAACGCAATCGTTACCCGCCTGACTGATGTATAAATAGATCTATAAAACCAAGGGAGTCTATGTGAAAGATTTAGCAGATTATATTGTCAACAGTATATCTTACATGGGGTTTCCAGTTACATTAAAGGAAGTCCGCTGGTGTGTGTGTTAATTACATAAGAAACATAAATGTGTCACATTTTAATTCCAATCAAAAACACCACACAATGCAAAGACATGCATCCATAAAACATGAAATAACATAATACACCGTAACCAAAATGTTATGATACCTCTTAGCAGTATGAAATATATGAATATTGTGGACATAATAATATATGAATGGTGATGTTTTCAATTTAAATGCTTACGTTTACACTGCTGTGGGTAAGCTATTTCTAATATATGTTCATGTTAAATTGATAAAATAACCAGTATTTATCGTGACACAAATACACGAATTTAACATGCTAGATTAGGAAATATCCAGTAACATTTCTTTTTCAGACTGACATTAAATTACCTAAAATGCACATTTCACAAAACCAGATCTTCTTTAAAAGGAATATACTCCGTGACGGAATGCTGATACAGAAATGTCCATTTATATTCCAAGTGAGCAAAAATGTGATTCGATTTGATGATAAATACATCATGTTTGAATTTTTACCAATGATTTTGAAGTAGCCTATGTCCTACATTTTATAGGGATTCCAATAACATAGGCAAACACAACTTCATAAACATCGTCAAATTAAACAAATCTCGCTAACTTCATGCTTACAAAGAGAAATGCACTATTGGGTTAATGCATCTAGCTATATGATGTTTCATGTTTTTTCCTGAGATGAACACTTGCGATCCAGATTGAAATACGTAATGACCACGGTAACGTATCCCCACCATGCCCACAGACGCTTGTGAAAGAACGCCAGCATTAGACAATCAAGTTCAATACAAGTGTCATATCACGTAAAATATTCTTATGTTATATGTTTATATATCAACGTGTTGAGTATACTAGAAAATATCATAATTAATCACTGTGAGCTAAACAGTAGTAACAGTTCGCACGCACGTTGTTCATCACACGGTGTTCCTTTAAACATGCCCATAGTCAGGATCTGAAAACACAAGGCATACAGTGGATGTCTGTACTACAGTACAGTGAGTGAGTCAGTCTCTTTGCTTTTGCGCTACACTTAGCAATATCTGTAGATAGTCGAATTTGGACCAGACAACCCAGTGATCAGTAGCAGGAGCAGCGATCTGCGCAGTTGGGACACTGTCAAACAAGACTGACAACCCCGTTAGTCGTCTCTTACAACACGCTTGACCTTGGATTTATTTGAAACACAAAAAGCTTCCCATGTACAATTTGCAGCATTATAAGAGCAATCGTTCACCATTTCTAGTGGCACAGATTCTGTTGTATGGTTTGGAGAGCTATGAATATATAATCGTTTGGTAGAATATATACCTCCGGAAGGAAGGAATCCTGTATTTGCACAATACTTCCGTTCTGTGTACGTCTGTTTGTCATCACCTTCACCTTGCAGATCAGAGTACGGTTACCATCTATATTGCAGGGAGAAAAAAAAACAGACAAGAAATTATTCTTTCTATTATAGATGCTTAAATGCTTACCTCTGACTACTGACGTACCTTAGAAGTGCGACCGTTCGCTTAGATTTGACTTGCAGCTGAAAAGACGAAATTGTCAGAAAGGCAGAATATTCACATACACAAACACAAACACACACACACCAGTCATTAAAGCAGACACAGACACAGTCACACACACGAGAGACAGTGAAACAGAAATTTCGTTATGTGTTGCGACAGACAAGAACTACAAGAAATAGACGCTTACGAATTCTCCATGGCTGCTGTACCTGTGGAGGAATGAAGATGTCATGTCAAACTTCTTAAAACGAAGTTAATAACCTATCGAGTGTTTTTAATGTGTGTTATCAAGTCCCGTTCACGAAATACATTGTTTGCCTTTTACAGCAAAGATCCATGTCTATTCACACAGTGCCCCTACCTGGTTTATGTAACATACATCTGTATCCTTTCCTGGTCATGACGACAACGACGACCACAAGGCCGACGACCAATACCACACTGACTGTCACTCCAGCTATTAATCCAGCTTCTGGAGAGGATACAGGGACTTAATAGAAATACATCACGTAGAAACACCAACAACTAACAAGTGAAAAAAACTCCAGAACCTCAGGTATGGAATTCATACACAGCACTAGTATTAAATTATATCAAACGTAATCGCAGTACTGATAGAATTAACCACCTCTTAGTACCAACTACCAAAAAGAAAACATGTACAAGACAATATTGTGTACATGTGTATGAGACATACGTTTAACGGTCTTCTCCGTACGTCCAGCCATTCGTTCAGTGTTGCTGCGGTCGCCAAACTTGTTCCTAGCGGCAACCCTCAGATAGTACAGCGTGTCAGAGATGAGATCATTGATAGCTGATAATATAGCTGTCATATCATTCCAACTTCCAGTCTCTGTCTACCGGTCCTTTTCCTCGGTGTGCTGTACTCTACAATGAATGTCCGTGTAGCTCCGCCATTGAACTCCTCCTTCCATTAAACATGCAGAGTAAAGGGGCCTGCTTAGGAGACACTGATGTTGTTGGACTTCTCGGTGCTCCTGGGAACAGATGCCAAACTGCCACTACGGGTTGAATATTTTTCGTAAATGCAGGTCTACGAAGAGACATGTTTGACATCAGGCATACATTTGGGGCCATATGATAAACTATCGATAGTAAATATCTACCTTCTTCTGACATGCCATTAACACACAATGAAGAGAGTGTCAATGTATCAGTAGTTGGATTATCTGTAACCAGCGAGTAATCTGAATTAGTGGCGTCCGCTAATCCTAACACTCGGCTCAAGCCACTGCCTCAATATTCACATGTGTCTATGTGGACCTTACAGTTTGTGGTTAGACTCATACCTTGGAAAACAACGCCTGGTCGGTATGTCACTGAACGACCTACACCATTGTTCACTGTCAGATAGTAGTCCCCGAAGTCCTGCTGCTGGAGGTTGGTAAGGTGTAGTCTGGCAGTGACTGAGATGGGGGAACCAGTGAGGTCCTGGCTGGTGCTGATGGATCTACTCCAGGTGAATGTAGGAAGGAAATAAGTCATAATTGATACAGAGACAGTCACGTCACTACTCAGTGTAGCAGGATATTTGGGTTGCTTTGAAATTGTCTCATCTAGTCGAGGAGAACCTACGAAAGCGAAAGGAAACGGCGCAGTTGTATACTCGTTGTCGTGTTCTGACCTCAGTACCTTCTCGGCCTTGTCCTGGCTGAATAACTCCAAAGTGTGTCCTTCCTCTGGATCAAATCCAAAGAGAGCAAGATCGTGCATTACGACTGTATTGTCTACAATTTAGCGCTGTCTCATAAGTGAAGATAAAGAAAACCAGGACTAACCTGTCAGTGTGTAAGGGACATCACGCGTAGCATCATCAACAGCCACCGAACCTATCCGGATGGTCGTGAATATATCCAAGACTGACAGTTTGGTACGCCAGCAACAGGGAGTTTAGTGTTCCATCAACATAGACAGAAATGATGGTTTCGTCAGAACAACACGTTTTCAGCACACCCGTCTTAGTATTATCATTTTGTTAACTGACTTGTCTCTTGGCTGCAGTCTCACGGGCATGACAACTTTGGTATTTACTTAATCTGTTTATCTATACAGATATGCAACTTTAACTATATATTATTTTCCTACCACCCGTGGATGAGGAAGTCACTCATAGTATGAAACATGTATGTAACACTGAATTTCTGGCCTGTTACTCATGACAAACACATTGGTATTTATTTCTTACCTGCCTGTACCGATTCGTTTCCTGAACAACATTGATGCTATAAAACAAACTTTTTAACAAACAACATTTATTTGTTTGTTCCAGTTCTGCATCTCGTCTGCTATCGCACCTGTTACAGTGTAGGACCGAATTTAGAATGTTTCAACACTAAGCAACTCCTATATGTCAACAATTACGTGAAGATTGTAAAGACACACTTTTACACACATCTACACGCGTCAATGACAACATCTCGAAAGCTGGTAAAGAAAAGACATGGACTGATGATGATGTTTTGAGGATAAGAAAGAGGTTGAAGGAGTCATGGAAACCTGGTAGGGACCGTCTGGAACATAAGGTGATGTAGCACTTATAGCCTGTGCAATGTTTGTCAAAATATAAATATACTCCCCGTATACATGCACAGGTGTTGCTGTTCCACAGCTTACACTAATGAATGTCATTACTATTGCTAATGTTCAATGTACGTCTAACAAAGGAGACCGTACCGAGAGAGCAATCAGAAACGTGTCTGACGGTGCAAACGTTTGCATCGGTGTACTCAGCAGGAACTTTACATGCCACGGTATAGATCTAATTGCAGTATCCTTTTTATCTACAGGCTGTAGACACCATTTAATATGAGCACTACAGTACATATAAATAGGTTATCACGCGAGTGTGGTTTGGGATGGTTATTATCCTGCATTGGGAATAAACATTGTATTTCGCGAGCCTAGGCTAGCTAAGTACATAGTGTTTATTCCCAATGCAGGATATCCCAAAATATACGAGAGTGATAACCTATTTATCATACAATGTCAATCCTAATTTAAATTTTTAAAAAAATGTGATTTCATTTGCCACAGAACATGAAACTAAACTTTCTGAGATGTGTCCGGATATCTATGAGGTCACAAATATGTGCGTAGAAATACGTGACGTCACAAGCTCGATGAAGCAGTTTTCTACTGATCACTCATTTGACTGCGGTAAGTCATATAGTTCCCAGTCAGTTTTTATTGTTGTCAACGAATATTAACTTGGTTTGAAAAATGACAAAACACCCCAAACAAACAAACAATTTTTTTCTTATCAAGGCTCTCATAGTACCGTCACCAAGGCCGTCAATCTGGACACGATCGCCGATAGATGGGCGTGACGCCATGTTTGTTTTCAGTGTGAATGTAGTCCCCAAAATGTGCATAATTATGGCCTCTCCGATTTGCATCGGTATCCGTATATGACCCCAGCGGATACCGAAAATATCCGTTGGCCTTATCCTGCCGACAAAACGTTCCCATTGTATGATAAACCTCGTTATTCTGTCGGCCAGTAAAGTAATTGCGATCACACACTAGGCAGAAATGGCTGATGTTGATCTGATTTACAACCCTGTGCACTCTCTGGACAGAACATGTATGAGGTGTTATTACGTAATGCTCAACACTCCAGTCAGGGAACCAATGTCCTTGTTTACCTCACTCGGTCAAGATATATTGCATTTCACACCATGGTGTGATTTAGCCCTTTCGTTTGAGATGCCACATATGACTTTGTGCATTAAATTCCTTCTAGTTTTTCCTCTATTACGTTTATGTGGTTGTGTTGCTAGTTGAGGGGGAGCGTCTCAAGTGCAGGACGTTGATTCAGCTAAGATCCAGGAGTGAGTTGCTATGTTCTGGTACCTATATTTCAACTGCGCATAAAACTGGTTTGGGAGCATCTAGAGGATGCGGAATATCTATCATAGTCTCAACCAGCAAGGTACTGAATGGACACTCCTGGTAGTTACACAAGTACATGAAGGGTAAGCTCTTGTCTTGGTATCTTACATTGCAAGAAGGTCAGCAGGTGTATGAATATTACTTCCAGCCTGGATTCTCAGTCTAGGCCTATATATTATAGTTTCAGTGCATGATACTGGAGTCCGGTATAGAACATAAAAGTACCACAAAATCGTTTGTCGTAATGATTGGATTGTTCTCTTACTGTCTGACGTGTGAAACTGGTAAGTGTTTTGGTGCATTGTGTAGTAAGGTTTGTAACCATGTGTCACTAGTCAGAGGAAAAGATATCACGTTTGCATTGATGTATGTGTCAAACTCGTCACGTATACCTGGACATTATGATATCTAACACAGATGCATATACACTCGTGAAAATCAGAAACACACAAGCCATGTTATAAGAATGCATTGCGTTAGCTTAAGAGCAGTTATTTCATGTTAAAATTCATACGTCTATTGGCGCGTTCGCCAAAGCAATAACAGCCGTAACTGTTGTGGTTTTGGTTACTGGAGTCCACAAGATAGTGTCATAGTCAGTATTTTGTATGCACAGTGACAGCAATTGCTGGTCGTCACCGTCTCGGCATACATAGTAACAATCGACGATGTCGGTCTTGCAACACGACGTGGCGCGAGTCATGCTGCTACAACTCCAAAGGCATGTGACGTGGAAGGACTTCATTGATGTACCTATTTGTTTTCAAATTCAACCACCAATCACATCTTGAGTCCGTTTTGTTCTTAAATGAAGGGGCTTCTCATCCGACATGTGCTTTTACCAGATACTACATCAAACAAGTGAATGGTCACTCGTGTGCCTGGTGATAAGCAATGACATCCGTCGAAGAAAGGCTTTTCCCATTCTCGTGGTTTAAAGGGGGAAGTCCCTTTATGAAGTGAATGGAAGAGCCACCAAGGCATAAGACTTTCACATTCACGTTCACAATCAAACTCTCCATCAGATCATGAGGGTATCCACATCGCATCTTATTGTTTTACATATTGGGCTAGTTACCTGATCCCTCGATCAGAGGTTTTCTGGCATGATGTCCAGATGTGGAGATGAAGTTGTTTGCATACAAGTTGGTTGCAGTCTGTGAAGTCAAGATTTGCTTTATGGCATTTGTTCAGTGAAACAGCATGAACCAATAGCTATTTAATGTTTGATGAGAATCAACACTTTAATAATGCATCAAATTATGCACATCTGTTGAACTAACAAACGATGAAACCCCTTCTCTCTGTCAGAATGAAACTTTCTTACCAAACCTGAAACGTGAGAACGTCACATTAACAATTCCAAGTGTCAAAAGAGGAACTGGCAGTTGGTCTCAAGCGACCCATCTGATATCCCAACAACAGTGCCTCGTTGTTTAGACTCCCAATAAGTGTCCTATAAGGGCGATTGTTCCTCATTGTGAGAACTACCGTGTTCTTGTATCGTTGTCAGGCCTCTATGGGAGGGTGTTGTGTCGCGCATTAGATACGACCCTGGCATGATGAGTTACTCATACAGAATGTCTTTCATTCTTCCCTTGAATTGACCTTGCTTTAAATTTAAGAAACTATCGCAGATGTTTGCCTGCATCTTGCTGAACGAATATGTTATCCTTAACTGAAAATCATATCATGACGTATCCTCGTCTGCTTCGTCAGTTGTTTTCATGGTCAGGACCTGCAAAGGGGAAAGCATGCAAATAAAGATAATTTAACCCACAAACACTGAACCCACCAAATGAGTGTATCATATAATACAAACGTATTATGCTGGAATATAAGTGAACACAAATGTTGATGAACACTGATGTTGAGGGATTTATGGAAACAGTTCATCCATGACATGACCATGACAATGACGATACGGAAGATTTCAATCCTGCTTTGGTTACCTTGAGAATGTACCCCTGTGTTCTGGTATGGAGATGCCCTGATGGACTCATAGGTCACAGGGAGAGTCTCTATCACGCCTTCATAGGTACGTGTATCTGTTGCAGCATCTGCTGAAGACATAATTTCAACAAATGTTTCACAAACAAATAATTCGACTTGCAGGCAGGGTCCAACCCTTCCAGAACACGCATTTGACACGAGAGCATATAGTTCCGGACACAAAATAAGCTCTCTTTAACTTGAGGCTTGAGTGTACAATAGACATGATTGGCATTCTGGAACTGACAGGGTCTGGCCAGGAATTATCAGGCGCATACACTCAATGTTTTATAAGAGTTCCTATCAGTTTTCACCTGATACGTTTGGATTGTTGAAGGGCATTTAGTAGTGGCATTTATGTATGTCAACTTCTTTATTGTGAATAACACGACGTTTTGGAGCGTATGCTTGCTCCTTAATCAGGTGTTCGGCTTCGAAAAGAAATCGAAAAATAATGTTTTGAGAGAAAAGTAGCTCAGAGGTAGCGCTCGATATGACACAAGATATGGGCATGGTTATGGCTCGAGCACAGCACATTTTCAAAGGTAAGTACTTTAGAATGGTGAAAACAGACAGCGAAACACTTGTATCCAATATCGGCGCCAAACGGTTCCTTGTAGCTACACGGGTCTTACATTTGAAATTGCAGGCATTTTGTGCATGAAGCTCGGTTTTTGGGGCATAAATTTCTGAATTAATTTTGAATTAGCTGTCCTTTGCTATTGGGCCAAGCTAGGGTCCAGGGTTTAGGGCGCAATCTACTACAGCACCATGTGCACCTGCTTGAAGCTACTATGAACAGTGATTTTTGGAGCTATGTTTGGTAGCATATTACGGCGGAATAATAATAATAATAATAATCTACCTTTTGCATCCTCATACATTTTCAACTGGGTGTACTGTTGCGTTTCCGATTCCTCCTCCAAATTAGAATACTGCACTGGAGGTATGACCTGGTCTGAAACACATTGTAATGATTTCATGCTAGTAGATGCAAAGATAATTGAGACATCGCAAATGAGGTAAATACCACATAATCAGTACATACCTAATGATGAATATCCTCTGTTGTCCATTTCCACAGGGTCAGGATGACTGGGGCTATAAAACAGCGTCAGGTCAGTTTCGAACAATAGTATAAATCCTCAATATATAAAACATAGATGTGGTTAACTCATTGCACAATGACTAGTGAACTTTGAAGATTACCTTACCTTTTTCGAGCATCTGGAAAAAAAGAAAGAGAAAAAGGAAACGGCATACAGTGAGAATCAAAAACGTCAAATGGCACACCATCCTTTAAAAAAACAGCATTGAGGATAGTTACGTTAATTGTAAATTACTGCGGACACATAACATAACTATACATACAGTACAAACAGTCGCAATAGAAATCAAAAGCAGTCATTCACAATCTTGACAAGCGATGGTTTACGCATGTAGGCAGTATCACGGAGCATACGCTTGGAGAATCGCCACTCTGTATATACATGCTGTTCAGTCATATAACACATTAAATATATACCTTTTAAGCTCTTTCCGATCCTGTACCCCTTTCGGTACAACACCATTAGAACAATGCCTCCAATGAGAAGGGTAAGAATGAAGGTTCCTACTGTCGCACCTGATACTACCACGGTACATGCAGCATCGCGCTTTTGCTGGGCGGGTGGATCTACAGTGTAATCAAAATATCATCACAGCTCCAGCTGACTATTTATCGTACGTTACTGCATTCCAGTAAAACATATTTTATATATTTTGCGAGCTTTGCTGTCTTCACAGACCATTGGTTAAAACACAATAGGCACAGGCGAAATGTTAAACATGAGTACTACATATAAGCTCATATATAGTTTGGATGTTTATTGTCAGTTTTATACCAGTGACATGATGGTGGCCTGTCATTATTCGACTAGGCAACATATTAATATGCATATTTATCAACCAAAAGAGCCAGGTGGTCACCGTCTACACAAGCATATGTTCATGAAGTCCATTTGTTCCCTGGTTCTCTAGGGCCTCATTCATGGTGTTCTTCATACACATGTCTTCATGCATGCTTTCTTAGAATGCAAATGACCCGTTAAACTGATATTCCCAAGCTATCCTCTCAAATCTTCGTTAATTGTGCACGCTCACATTTATCACAGGATCAACGGCCCTGTGTTGATATTTACACATGTTTACAACAACATTGATGATTATATTTGTTCAGTTATGGGGTTGTTTACGTTCCTTTTCGAAAACACGTTAGGCGTTGTCAACACTGGGAATGATTTCTTATATCTGAATACGAGGTGACATAAATCATTAGTAAGTCTATCTATATTCTCGATGTTCAATGTTTGTAAAGTGTCCAATCCAGGGGCCATTAGCAAAACCATATCCGAAGTTTCACACATATAAGTAATTTGGTTCACGAGATACGAGTCATCACAACACATTAGGGTATGATATTTGTAACATAATTGAAACGATATGTATGTCGAACCTTTAGGATAATGGTTTGTCCTTAGATAATATCACAAAGTCTGTTCGGAATGGTATTCAGTGTGTTTCCGTCATGATCAAGACCCAAAGATTTGGATTGCTTGATTTAGATTTAGACAGGAGCTGTTTTTAAGGATCCCACTTTGATCTTTCACAAACACTCAAGCTGGCACTATTTACAATATATTGGGAGCTGACACTAGTGTGACCATTCAGCATTTAGTTTACGACCATGGCATGATGTATGAATTGTGCAAACAATAGAATTAGTGATGTTCTTATGATAACGGCATCTGGACGGGGCGGGTAGTGTCTCCAAAGCAAGCTCTTTTAGTAAACAATTGTGAAGTCACTTTTACAAGCGATTGTAGTTTGAAATTTATGCTTTTTATGCACTATAATATGTAGTTAGATATTAGCGGACTTCTGCCTACTTTAAACACACAACATATTTCTTGCCCTTATTGTTTCTTGAAGTTTGTGCTGCAAGATATAAAGTCAAACCAAGTGGTGTTCAAGAGCCTAGAGCATAGCCTACAAATTTCCGTGAGGTTGACGGATGCTATGTAGGTAAATAATACATAAGCATTTATATCATTGCCCTGCCGTGGCTCAATACCTTTTTTACATGAACTCGTGTGTGCTCAAAGAACACATCGGAAGTCTATCACTGTTCCGTTGATGTGTTTTCCAGAGGATATTGACCGTAGAAAGTGACTTATTCTCTTTGCGTGGCACCTACCTCCAGCAGTCGTAGTTTCTACAAAGACATATCTGCTAGAATCGCCATAATCATTTTCAGCTTGCAGTCGAAATATATATATATCTCCAGATATAAGGCCAGTCACTTCAATCACCATCATCTTGTCTGTGTCAACATAAGATTTATAAACAGTCCACGTTCTTGTAGCAAACTGACGATACTCGATCATGAACGTCTGAGTGCGTCCACCATTGAAGCCAGGCAGCCAGGACAACCATACCGACGCTGATGTTGCGTTATCCAGATCTCGAAACTGTGTAGGTGTCTGTGGTGGTCCGTCTTAAAATATTGCAATTTTATTTTTGTATTTTGAAGTACAACAGATGTAAACAGACAAAAATGAGAGAGCTATTCAGACACATGAGTAGCTAAATCCTGAGTTCTTAGTGTACAAGGTGATATGTTTGAAACTGACCTGCCGGTTCAATGCTGACAGTGTAGGTAACTGAAGCGCCATCTCCATTGTCCACTTTCAGACTGTAGTCACCAAAGTCCTGGTGTTGTAGGTTAGTAAGGTGTAGTCTGGCACTGACTGCGATGTCTGAGACAGGGCTAGAGGAACCAGTGAGGTCCTGGCTGGTGCTGATGGATCTACTCCAGGTGAAGGTAGGAAGGGGGTAGGCCAGGACTGACACAGACACAATCACATCACCACTCAGTGTAGCTGCGAAAGTGAGTTGTTTGGAAACCGAGTCGTCAAGTCGAGGGGAGCCTGGTTAAAAGTAATGGAAAACACACATCTCGGGTCAGGAACAACTTCTAAACCCGTCACGGGGGAAGGGGAGGAGAGATAGACGAAGATCAAATTGACAGCTTTTACTGTGAGTAATTGAATACATATAACACATTTTATAGATAACAACTTCCTTGGCCTTTTTTTCCTTCACTTGTGAGGTGACTGATTCATGTGCATAATCGAAAACATTTACATAGGATTGTTTATGCTTCTCATGGTTCTAAGCTCTTGAGTTTGCAGACAGTTGTCGATATTTCTACATTGCACAAAATGTGCAAATTCAGCAAGCACGCCCTACACCTGACAAACCTGGCCAGAGTCAAACCATATGTAAACTTATATGTACTTGAAATAATAACACATGCGTGAGAACATACTATGCAGACTAATTACGTGTGTTTGCCTGTAAAGAGTGTGAAATGATTATAACATGTTGACAATCACCTGTTCTTGTACCTACATGACGTACAGTTGCTGACATACAGTTTACTTACATATAACCAGCAACTCAACCATCTGACTGACAGGTGTCCCGATGTTGTTGGTGGCAGTGCAGGAGTAGTTCCCTCTTTGTCTACAGTCTGCTGAATCCAGTCTATATGTTGCTATCAGTGAGGTATCTGCCCTTATCAACTCCCCTGATCCATTCAGTAGCCTGACTACTGACTTTGGATTGCTGTCAATCTGGCATCTAAAGGTCACTGTATCAGACTCGTTAACTGTCACGGAGCCAGTGAGACAGTTGACGGTAAACATGCTTATGTCGGCTGGGTCTGAAAATGTGAACTGATTCATTATTGTAGAGGTAACTCTTAACACGAAATGGCTGAACGCTAAACCGGTGTGGTATCTAGTTGAACATCAACACTGATTTGTGGAAATATGATCACCAGTGTAGACTATAAACCTATATTGGAGATCAACACTGACTGCAACGCTGTCTATATAACTACGCTGAATAGCAACACTGAGCTTAACACTTTCACCAGTGTAGACTATATACTTACGCTGAATATCAACACAGAGCCTAACACTGTCACCAGAGTAGACTATACACTTACACTGAACATCAACAGTGACGGTAACACTTTCACTACTCCCGTGTGTATTAGAAGGCTGACACCTGTAGGAGCCTGTCTTGGATCTGTCAGCTTGTCCCTGGAGCACGGCTCCACTGCTAATGGCTGTTCCATTATGCAACCACCTGTAGCTACATCCGGGTCTACAGAGGGCGGAGCATGTGATTGATGGAAGAGCCTGTTGTTCTGTCACAATGTAGGAGGAGGTGGAAGGAGTCAGGGAGATCTGGTATGGACCGTCTGGAATTAACAGTAAACTGGTTACAGTAACCGTCTGATGACCACGGACAGTCCAGTCCGATAGGTACATTTTTGGAGGAAATGTGTCCCGTTCAGTCGGTGATTAAATCATTCAATAAACTCCTGATGTATTGATGGCATGCGAACAACAAGGCCATATGCCAGTAGCTGACTTCGGCGTTCGACACTCCCGTCCATGTGGGCAGGGTTTATATATGACTATTGAAGTTATCAGTAGCGTATATGCTGTACTTACACTCAGGCTCCATATTGTACACCTGGCTCCACTCTGACTCCAGACCCTGACTTTCTCTCGCTCTACATCTGTAGCTGTGACTGTCCCGGGAACTCACTGTAAAGACGTAGGGAGAACCAGGGGAGGCAGTTGTGATGTCAGTGTTGTCACGCTGCCAGGTGTAGGCCAAGGTCAGACCGTGGTCACCTGGGACAGTGGTAGAGGTGGAGCTGCAGATCAAGGTCACTAGCTGGTTGTAGACAGGTGTTGTTGACACTGGACGACCAGGTGTCGTGGGTTTGCCTTTCAAAATACGTCATGTGTTAATGGCTGTTGTTTACTGATTTACTAAAACGATAGAAGAGTTGAGACGTAATGAGTGAAAGAATACTCGGGCTAATGCTTGAATATAATTACAAATAATCTTTTCATAATTCTTGAATCACAGGAATCAAGACGAATCATTTTGATCTGTAGTTACGTCACAAATGATTGTTTAGAGCAAACTATCATCTTCGTAATAACAGTAGTAACATATGCAATCTTGATCTCGTCACTACATGACTGGAACAATCCCGATGTGACGTGAAGCCCAACTCACTCATTATGACAAAATGCAACTGAACTTACTGGACAGGAGATTACTGCAGGTCCATGTTATCAATGGAATTGTTTATGTACGTTCACTCGTGGACACAAGGGAAGCTACTCGTTTGAGGTGCACACAGTAATACTTTCCTTAAATAACACAGTTGTGGTAGATTGTTAAAAACATGACAGAGCAATATTTTGCCACATAGGTATATCAAGAACGGAATTCCTGATTAAATGAATGCTGTCACCCTCAAATCTTCAGACTGATATTTCACGACATGGCGCGGTGTATCTTCTGGTAATGAACAATGTTTATACACGCGATTTTGTTTTCGAGGATGAGCCACTGTTTTTAGCCCTACGGGGCAATTAAGAGTTGTGGTACTTCTCATGTAGATAGTGCTTGTCACCAGCAGACGACTGATTTTACTTAATTAATGCTTGCTATTTTTGGTTATAAGGCAGTCGATTTTGCATTTGAAGTGGTATTAATAATCTGGTATAAGAAATACTGTTGTTTGCTTTTTATATAACTTAACCTCCTGACCATTGTCAATAAAACGTCATCACAACGACTGGGCATCCACCATAATGACAAAACTGTTTGTGCCCTCCGATCGCCTACGTACGTTCACGATGCAATCGTCGAAATCACCAGAGCTTCGTTTTCAGATCTCTTTGGGATGACTTCTATGTTCCTCTACTTTTGTGAGGATTGTGCTACATTACATGCGACTACACGTGGCAGTTGTTGGTCAGGGTGTGGCAGAATGTGTATGGCTTTCATAACATTAATAATGTGACTAAATTATTACTCACTCACTCATAACATTAATACTAGATAACCTGGTACAGACTGATTTCTGTGAGGACGCTAATGAGAGTACTGCATTTTGAAAATATCTCTTTTTTCGGAAATTTGTGATTTCCCTGAAGGTTCTACTCTCTAACAAAACAATCAGACTTACATTTGTTTCACTTTAAACTATAGTGTACCGTGATTTGGTTTATGTGTTTGAGGAAATTCTATAAAAAGATTGGTATTTGAACAAGTCTTTCTTGTGAATGTATTCATCATTGACGAGAGGAGCATGTTAGTAAACATCAGACAATGTGTTTGTTTGTAAGGTGCTGTGTGTTTTCGTTTCTACGAGTTCAAAGTATTTATCTCCTTTAGGCGGATGATGTTAGTAAACATCAGACAATGTGTTTGTTTGTAAGGTGCTGTGTGTTTTCGTTTCTACGAGTTCAAAGTATTTATCTCCTTTAGGCGGATGATGTTAGTAAACATCAGACAATGTGTTTGTTTGTAAGGTGCTGTGTGTTTTCGTTCCTACGAGTTCAAAGTATTTATCTCCTTTAGGCGGATGATGTTAGTAAACATCAGACAATGTGTTTGTTTGTAAGGTGCTGTGTGTTTTCGTTTCTACGAGTTCAAAGTATTTATCTCCTTTAGGCGGATGATGTTAGTAAACATCAGACAATGTGTTTGTTTGTAAGGTGCTGTGTGTTTTCGTTCCTACGAGTTCAAAGTATTTATCTCCTTTAGGCGGATGATGTTAGTAAACATCAGACAATGTGTTTGTTTGTAAGGTGCTGTGTGTTTTCGTTTCTACGAGTTCAAAGTATTTATCTCCTTTAGGCGGATGATGTTAGTAAACATCAGACAATGTGTTTGTTTGTAAGGTGCTGTGTGTTTTCGTTTCTACGAGTTCAAAGTATTTATCTCCTTTAGGCGGATGATGTTAGTAAACATCAGACAATGTGTTTGTTTGTAAGGTGCTGTGTGTTTTCGTTTCTACGAGTTCAAAGTATTTATCTCCTTTAGGCGGATGATGTTAGTAAACATCAGACAATGTGTTTGTTTGTAAGGTGCTGTGTGTTTTCGTTTCTACGAGTTCAAAGTATTTATCTCCTTTAGGCGGATGATGTTAGTAAACATCAGACAATGTGTTTGTTTGTAAGGTGCTGTGTGTTTTCGTTTCTACGAGTTCAAAGTATTTATCTCCTTTAGGCGGATGATGTTAGTAAACATCAGACAATGTGTTTGTTTGTAAGGTGCTGTGTGTTTTCGTTTCTACGAGTTCAAAGTATTTATCTCCTTTAGGCGGATGATGTTAGTAAACATCAGACAATGTGTTTGTTTGTAAGGTGCTGTGTGTTTTCGTTTCTACGAGTTCAAAGTATTTATCTCCTTTAGGCGGATGATGTTAGTAAACATCAGACAATGTGTTTGTTTGTAAGGTGCTGTGTGTTTTCGTTTCTACGAGTTCAAAGTATTTATCTCCTTTAGGCGGATGATGTTAGTAAACATCAGACAATGTGTTTGTTTGTAAGGTGCTGTGTGTTTTCGTTTCTACGAGTTCAAAGTATTTATCTCCTTTAGGCGGATGATGTTAGTAAACATCAGACAATGTGTTTGTTTGTAAGGTGCTGTGTGTTTTCGTTTCTACGAGTTCAAAGTATTTATCTCCTTTAGGCGGATGATCAGCTATAAAGCAAATGTGATGAAACGATTGTTATCCCCCGCTGGTTATCTGGAGGGTTAAAAATGGACTCCGTCCACGCGTGCGTCCGTGCGTCCGTGCACATTTGTCTTTGATGAGATCTTTGAAACCGATTAATATTCCTTCACCAACCTTGGCACATTTACAGGTCTGGTAGTGTATTGGTGCCTTTTAGTGGTCTGAATTTCTGAATTAAATAATTTTGGCATTTCCATGGCAACAGCTTTGTCTCAACTTGGTGGTAGGGTACTTTCCCAGAGCAAAACTTCAAAACTCATTCTCTATTTCTTCACCAGATCTGACACATATAATCATAACTAGTGCACGTATTCTTAAGAATATTTTGCCATTGCGGGGGATATTGAAAGCTATGACTTCTTGCTGAGTTTGTCATTAGTTCAAACATTACACCTACTCAACATTGATATGCATTACATAATAGGTCATTACATTACATTACATTACATTACATTGCATTACATTACATTGCATTACATTACATTACATTACATTGAAAACAAATATCATCATTTCGTGATCAGGACACTCCTCCGAGAAAGTCACGTGATAAAAGACCACGCAGGTTGCAGAAGTACTGTAAGTCTCCATGACGTCTAGTGTGGTGATCTACCTTCAGTTGTTGCTGATCTATAGCCCGTTTTTACATTGTACTGTCCGAATAATGATATTGGGTTTAACTTTTCACGCTAGTTTTAATTCTTATTGTGATGTACTGGTTGTTTTACAATCCTTTGTTGACAGGTTTTTTACCATATACATAAATTCCTTTTTTCAAGAATGTTCTCGTCACGACATGGCTGCAATATTGCCGATGTGACGTTAACTATTAACTCACTCACTCACGCACATGATAAAAGGTAATGTTTAAATCATACACGCACCTTTTAACTACCTTCCGTGTCACCTTACAGATGATACATCGAACGTGTTCACATCACTAGACTCAACGGTCTCAGTCTGTAGATTCACACACGAACCAACAGTTATATTTGTTTTCTTACATTCTTTGATGGCCGTGACTATTTAAAACAGTCTTTCAGACATATAGTATCGGCTACTAAACAAAGAAAAATTCGTAACGTAGCCACTCACCCAGGACAACAAGTTTCTGTCCACAGTTCTGTACCACACTATTGGTCCCTCCATTCCCACATGTGTATGTCCCTGCATCTGATGTCTGGATGTTGCTGAGGGTGAAGGTGACATTCCTGGCTGCTATGTTCCCCTGGTACACTAATCTATCTTTGTAGTTGGCAGGGGGTTCGAATGTCCCATCATCAAATACAACAAACACAGTGTCACCAGCAGGACTGACAGCATAGAAGGTAAACCCTATCCCCAGACCTCCCTGTGGAATCTCCCAGCTGAACCTGGCTGTGTCAGACAGTGCAGACAGCACTGGACTAGCACTGGGTGCGCCGGATATAACACCTGTGGCATGAAAAGTTTTTATAGTTTTAGAGTATGAGGCAGTATCAAACATTGTCCCAGGTAGATAAACACTTTATTAGAAATGTATTTTTCGCAGGTGTTCAAGTTAGATAAGTTTAAAGTAACAATTCAGGCAGAATTTAGAAGAAGGAAAACGTAGGTACCTGCAGTCAGAAATAATATGAATGTTGCAGCATATATCATCTTCATCATTCCGGTCGGAAGGCGCTGTGAGATCTGGAATACAGCTTTACCGTGTATTATTTGGGCATTGTTATGAACAGCACTCGCATGTGGGTATGAGCAAAGAATCACTTATTTGTCTTTCCGGCTGTCTTTCTGTACTAAGCCAGCCTAACAATGGTGTGGTATCACAGGTGGTATTGTGTTACACGTTAAATTATGCATAACGATAAAGATATTTTTAGATATGATTGAAGATTCAGATGTATTAACGGAAAGGGATTGACAGTTATGTGAGTGATTAAGTGAGTGAGTTCATATTTAACGTCACATCGGCAATATTGCAGCCATATCGTGACGAGAACGAGTAATAATGAAAATACAAAAGAATTAATATGACATACATTGTAAAACCCTGTCGACGAAGGACAGTAAAACTAACTAGGATATCACAGGGTAGAATGTAAAACTAGTGAATAGACCTAAAACAGAGGACAGTACAATATAAAAATGAGCTATAGGTTGCCAACAACAGAAGGTAGATCACCATACTAAGGACCATTGGGTCTTACAGTACATTTGCTTCCTGCATGGACCCTACTTGGATTTACATCATGACAGTTATGTAACCTGCCCTTAAACCACATGATGGTATATTGGTGCTTCACACTGTATTTATTTATCATTAGCGTTTACACATTTACCACTCAAAGACTATGATATTGAAGAAAATGCATATAACATGATCACAGAATTGTTCAATGAGGTAGACGTACTCCCATGACTGTCAGCCTGATAATGTAAGTAGCTGCCTACTACACGCTAAGGCAAAACCGTCAGCAACATGACAGGTTTCAATATCGTCGCCGAAACATTCTCCTTCAAGCGTTCTCTCGCCTATTGCTATGTGCAATATTCCAGTGGAAATGTATCAGCATCAGTTACTGGAGCAGTTTCATTCTGGTGTCACATACGTATGTCCTGTGTAGAGATCCATACTGGTGTAAACGGAAGTTGGCAGCTTGGCAGTCTGGATCTAGGCACTGACTCTGCAGCGCCACCACCCCCGTCCCACCAGTGCCTATTTAGTGACAATATATGTGTTGATAGCTGTCCACATACACATGCCAGGAGACATTGTAGAGGTTGTATATAGAGACGATATGGGTTAATCCTATACAATCTCCTGTAGAATAAGCGCTCATAGTTGAAATGTTCAACATAGCGGAAGAAGTAAGCATAGATAGATTAGATGCTATGCGATAAAGACAGAGGATATACATCAGACATACCTGCTGAGACTTAAGGTTGTCACTGTAGTCGTCATATCTAGCCAGGTAGCTCAACACGGAAGTAAAATATAGGTGTACGCACATGCCACTCGTTTCCAAGTAGTTCACTAGTGTTTAAATATAGCTCAGTCGAGTACTCAACCGTTATCAATGTCCCATATATTTGGTTATTATGTTGACATGTACCCAAACAATGCAATCTCTCACATACACGGATGCATACAAAACTCCACTGACGTATACCCAGTCATCGCCTTTGATATTAATAGGTCCTTTGCTTCAGGATAAATGGCAGATATGCGTGTGAGCGCTTCCTACGCTCTTATTCACAAATACAAAATATATGCTCCTATTTGAGAATCAGAGAGAAAGGGGCGAGACTGTAAGTTTTTTGGGTGTAAATTCATGTGTTCAACAATGACAAGTTACATACTTTTATCTGTACAGTGCGACCTTGTGGCCCATTTACCCTGCATTCTGGGTCTGTGTCTGGCGGATGAGTGTACAGGGGTACAGCACCGGTCTCGTTATAACCTGTACAGTGGTCTCTCGTTTTAGATCGGTCTGGTTATTACGTGTAGACCAGATTCCTTACTACCCGAACACCACCCTCTTTATTACTTGTATGTCATTCCCATCAGTATTTGTATGTTGGTCTCGTTATTTCCTGTAGACAAGTTTCGTTATTGCATATAGACGGTCTCATTATTACTTGTAAACCAGTCTCGTTATTATGTGTAGACCACTTTCGGTATTACTTGTAGACCCGCCCCCTTATTATTTGTAGGCTGATCTCGTTATTATTTGTAAACCAGTCTCGCTATTACGTGTAGACCAATCTCTTTATTACTTGGAGACTGACCTCGTTATTAACTGCAGGTCCGTCTCGTTATTACGTATAGACCAGACTCGTCATTACTGGTAGATCGGTATCTTCATACTCGGGTGCACGGTAGACAGAAGAGTTGACTGTTGCATATGGTATATTATACAAATGTCACTTGGTCACCTCAACTCGTAACTGTCAGGCGTGTATCTGGTTATTTAATACATAGCTTGAAACTGATTCCTGTCAATAGCCTTCTTCAGTGATATGCATCAAGTTGTTTACGAGTGTAATTTACCTCCGAGTTGTGTTGATTACACTGGTTGTGAAATGTGGACCTTGTTGCCAACTCTGTATAGTACTGTCACAGTAAACTGATATGAAAGCCATTGTGTGTTCGGACTGAAAATTCCCCCTTGTATTTCTCTGGTTTATGACCGTTAAACGTGCCATGCTGTCGGGTTTCAATTCCCCCTTAGGAGGCAACTAAGCAACGACCTGGACCTTTCTTGCATGGACATAAAAATTTATTGCGTTGACATTCAAAGTCTACACCGGACCATATTTATGCCAACAAATTTTGTTTCCTGTTAAAGACACATTTGGATATTCACCTGTTTTCCCGATCAGAGGTTTCTAGGATGATGTTCAAATACTAGTATGCAGATGGAAGATGTTTGAGGTAGTCTTGGTTGCTGTCCTTGGAAGCAGGCTTTACTTTTTTCCAGTTATTCAATTCAACAGCATTAACTAATAACTACTCGAGTAGTTTGAGTAGAATTACCACTTTAATCATACATCAAATGCTCACCTGCTGGAAATGTAAACTAGAAAACTCAAACTGTCAAAACGTTCTCAACAAAACTGAAACGGTAGAAAGGTACAGTGAAAAATGTCTTCTCCAAAATGATGAACTGCCAGATCGCGCATGTGATCCATCTGATAGGGAAACACGCCTACCTCTTTGGACCAGGCTCCCAATAATTCCTATTAGAATGTTTGCCCCTCAGTGTGAGTAGTGCATAGTGGCGAAATGAGAGCGTGCTTTGTCAGTCCAATTTTGATTTCAAGTATGTGGAATATCCAATGATAAACAGTCGACAAAGACGATATGAACTTAACCACCATGAACTGATCATGTTTAGCACTTCAATCAAATTAAAGACAATAACAAAGACGTTTGCCTCAAATAAGCAATGCTTTGTACTGAACGAACTTTTTATACATATTTGAAACTGATATCATGATGTATACTGTGTTTCGTTAGTTATATTCAAGGTCAGGGCCTGCAAAATATACAAATAAAGGAAATTACACCTACAGTAAATGATACCAGCTGAAAGCAATGCATTGTACTGTGCAGAAGACAGAGAATAATCATGATGAGTAGTGATATTGAGGGATTTATGGGCACAGTTAATTCACGACGATGACGATGATTTCCTCACTAGAAGTGTTTCATGGTTTCGTTACCTTGAGAAAGTGCCCCGGTGTTCTGGTATGGCGATGCCCTATGGTACGTGTGTCTGCTGCAACATCCGCTGAAAATACGATTCACAACACAACTTTGTAAAAAAAATATCAAAATAACAGCCTCCTCTTTTCACAATAAATTTGAAAACGCGAGGATCAATAATATCTACCGTTTGTGTTCTCATAAATCTTTAGCTGTAAGTGCTGTTGATTTACTGATTCCTCCTCCAAATCCGAATACTGCGCTGGAGCATTGATCTGATCTGAAACACATCGTGATTGTTTAGAGCTACCAGATCAAGAGATGAGTGTTACATCAACGTAAGGGAAACATGCAATGGCCAGTACATACCTAATGATGAATACCCTTTGTTGTCCATTTCAACAGCTTCAGGATGGCTGGAACTGCAAAACAGTATCAGCTAGGGTTCTTATAATCGGCCAGTTATGAACGGATTGGCAGTTATAAACCATCAGTATGTAAAACTTAATTGTTGCTGACGAACTGTAAGTTACTTTCTGAACTGTGGTATTTATAAATTACCTTTTTCGAGCATCTGAAAAAAGAATAAGAAGACGGCATACACAGTGAGGCAAAAACATCAAATGGCACATCAATCGTAGGAAGGATAAGGGGGTCACTGCAGACATATTAAGGCGGTGCAACATTAAGTGGCATTTAGAAGATGCTAGGATGAAGGGTATCACTTTTTGTGGAAAGACAACTTCTTTATTGCAGAACTTGTGGATGCACAAAAGTTCATCTTCATTGGCAATGCAGATTGGCTTCTTTCTTTATCATTGACAATCTTGAAAACAGATGTTTATGCAAATTCACTTCAACCATATGCCATGTTCACTACAGGAAAGTTAATGTATACCTTTCAGAACGTTGCCGAACCTGTACCCCTTTCTATACAGAACCATTATAACAGTTCCTCCAATTAGCAGGGTAAGAAGAATGCCTCCTACTGTCGCCCCTGCTATGATTCCTGTACTTGTACACACAACGTCGAGCTTTTGCTGGGCTGGTGGATCTATAATGAAAATAAAAATGGCATACAGTCAAATGCTAGTATGACGTCACTGCATTCAAGTAAAACATACCTGTGTTTAGTTTTGCGACGCCTCACACAAATATAATCATCAGTTTACATTTAACCAGGCCATCTGCCCTTGCACATCATAGATTTAAATACAGATGGCACAGGTTAAATTCGAAAGATGAGTACAATGTATAAATCTGATCCATAGTTTGAATGTCTTGTTTGTTGTCTGCTTTATACAAGTGACAGTGTGATGGTAGTCTGTAAATATTCGACCAGGCAATGCAATAATGCCATAACATGCATCAGACAGTTCGGGAGTCTGACCAGGAAGTAACTGTCTGTTTCCAATATGCATGGGTTCAGGAAGGCCAGGGTCCTTATTCTCGAAACACCCGTAGCCCCATGGATTCTTAACTTTGATCGCAGCCAATATGTTACGAATGAGCTTAAGAAGTTAGTAGATCTACGAACGTTTCGAGAATAGCGCGTCCGGTCTTTACCTCCTTCCTGGCGTTCTCCAACAACCAAAACCCCCCGCCGTTCATGCCGCCCACGAGTTCAAATAATCCACGATAATCCATCTAATAATTGCAAAACTGTTCGTTCTAATCTGCCTCCATTGTGCATGTTCATTGTATCCATAGGTATCCATGGTATCCATTAGTTTAGCGTTCTTGTTTTTGCTGTATCTGTGATATTCTAGTTGTTCTATTGTCGTTTAAGTTTAATATACACTATACATTTACTCCATTTTAATTTCTAACATGTTCTCTTCACGATAGTCCCCAGTATAGTGATCTACCATCAGTTGTTGGCGATCTATACCCCGTGTTTCATATTGCATTGTCTTCTTTACTTGCAGCGGTTTAGTTTTCCATGCTAGTTTCATGTTTATATCTGTGATATTTTAGTATTTTAACTGTCCATCGTTGGCAGATTTGTATAATGTACATTCCTTCCCAGTGTTAAATGTTCTCGTCACGATATGGCCGAAATATTGCCGATGTGACGTCAGATTTTAACTATCTCACTTACTCTTCAAGATACGTCTAAAACATTTGCCGATTTGAGGTTAAATATTAACTCACTCATACACATATTTATAACTATATAAGTATTTGGTCATCTGTACCCTTTGGAAAGACTTAAATACATTGACCACACCAAAAGGCATTCATACGCTTTCATTGATGCAGCTGACGAATGTTCCATGCAATGCTTAGAGTGGCCAGTGAGTGAATGAGTGACACGTACCCCCTGCAGTTTTAGTTTCTAGGAAGACATGTCTGTTGGAATCTCCATTTTCATTTTCAGCCTGTAGTCGGAATATGTAAATCTCTCCAGATATAAGGCCAGCTACTTCCACCACCATCATATCGCTTGTGTCACCATAAGAATTATACACAATCCACGTTCTTGTAGCAAACTGACGATACTCAATTAGAAACGTCTGAGGCTGTCCACCATTGAAACCAGGCAGCCACGACAACCACACCGACGACGTTGTTGAATTATCCAGATCTCTGAACTGTGTCGGTGTCTGTGGTGGCCCTTGAACCATATTAATATGAAGACACACCGGGTACATTGATTGCAAAACTCAAATGAATAAAAATGAAAACAAATTACAAACAACAGATAACAAAAATACGAATTAATAAACAGAAAAAAATATACGAACAGTTGAACGTAAGCTCCGGGTAAACCTGAAATCACACCTTCGGTCACTATGCTGACAGTGTGTGTCACTGATCTGTCCACACCATTGTCCACTGTAAGACTGTAGTCACCAAAGTCCTGCTGCTGGAGGTTAGTAAGGTGTAGTCTGGCAGTGACTGAGATGTCTGAGACCGGGCTGGAGGAACCAGTGAGGTCCTGGGTGGTGCTGATGGATCTGCGCCAGGTAAAAGTAGGAAGGGGGTAGGCCAGGACTGACACAGACACAGTCACGTCGCCACCCAGCATTGCAGCAAACCTGAGTTGCTGGGACACTGAGTCATCTAGCCGAGGTAAACCTGGTTAAATGTAAAGCAAAACGTCACGTAAAGGTTCGGGGACAAATGCTGTTTGAGTGACACTCGATAAGAACCTGGTTGAAGCAAGAGGACAGCATTCATATTGGATTGGAAGAAGCAATACCCATTATCGTGGTCAAACAAGGAAGAGCAAGGTGAAATTCAAACAGAAAGCTTGCAGAGTTTGTCGGGATGTATTGCTTTGCTTTACTTATTGTGTTCGTTTTATAAGATTGTCGCGATATTGTTACATTACTAAGAATCAAATCATAGTATGATGTCCTACTCTCAACAGTTATTGACGAGCTTATGTTTCATGAAACACCGTACATGAAACCATTACAACAGCACCACACAGAAATTACATTTCACCAGCAACTCCATCGTCTTGATGACAGGTTCCCCGATGTCGTTAGAGGCAGTACAAGAGTAGTTCCCTCTTTGTCTACAGTCTGCTGATTGCAGTTTATATGTTGCAGTTAAGGAGTCATTTGCCCTAGTCAAGTCCTCAGTTCCATTGAGTAACCTGATGACAGACCATGGCTTGCTGTCAACCTGACAGCGTAAGGTGGCCAAATCAGACTCGTTAACTGTCACTGAGTCTTTGTGAGAGTTGACGGTAAATATAGCTATGTCTGCTGGATCTGAAAATATGAAGCAGTGCATCACTGACATTGTATTGGTTGCACACTGAATTCAACAAGGACTGAAAGAAGCGCAAAAAAAACCTATCAACATAAACTAACACTGTCACTGGTGTAGACAATATATCTACGCTGGATATCAACACAGACTGTAACGCTGTCACTACTCCCGTATGTATTATAAGGCTGACACCTGTAGGAGCCTGTGTTGGAGCACGAAATGGCTGAACGCTAAACCAGTGTGGTATCTAGCTGAACATCAACACTGATTTGTGGCACTGTGATCACCAGTGTAGACTATAAACCTATATTGGAGATCAACACTGACTGCAACGCTGTCTATATACTTACGCTGAATAGCAACACTGAGCTTAACACTGTCACCAGTGTAGACTATATACTTACACTGAACATCAACACTGACTGTAACACTCTCACTATTCCCGTGTGCATTAGAAGGCTGACAACTGTAGAAGCCTGCCTTGGATCTGTCAGCTTGTCCCTGGAGCACGGCTCCACTGTTGAAAGCTGTTCCATTGTGTATCCACCTGTAGCTACATCCGGGTCTACAGAGGGCGGAGCATGTGATTGATGGAAGAGCCTGGTGTTCTGTCACAGTGTAGGAGTAGGTGGAAGGTGTGAGGGAGATCTGGTATGGGCCATCTGGAATAAATAGTAATGTGGCACTCGCGATGTATGTATGATTTGAACCGTAAATACATTAAGCCAGATATACACCTTTTGTGCGTTACTGTTCTAAATAGTTGGGTCTATTAGGAAGTAGTTAACAGAAGATAAGACGTGATAGTATAGGCAGCTGACTGACGACCAATATAGATGACCAGCTGACGAGCAAGTCCAAGTTTCATTGGGTGAGTAATAATTTCAGGAAATTCCTAAACCACGGTTAGCTTTATTACGAAAATAAATATTTGTAACTCTTGTCAGCTTTTCACGCTTCCTTCCATTTTCTTTGCACATTTCTGTTTTTCATCTTGGGTCACATGATTGTATATTTGCTACCCATATTGAACCTATGATGAAGTTTTCAGGAATCAGTAATGTGTATGCTATACTCACACTCAGGCTCCATGTTGTACACCTGGCTCCACTCTGACTCTAGACCCTGACTTTCTCTAGCTCTACATCTGTAGCTGTGACTGTCCCGGGAACTCACTGTGAAGGTGTAAGGGGAACCAGGGGAGGTAACTGTGATGTCAATGTCGTCCCGCTGCCAGATGTAGATCAAGGTCAGCCCATGGTCAGCTGGGACAGTGGTAGAAGTGGAGCTGCAGGTCAAGGTCACTTGCTGTTTGTAGACAGGTGTTGTTGACACTGGACGGCCAGGTGTTGTGGGTTTACCTGGCAAGATACATTCGCATTTAATGCTGAAATATGTTCTAGTGTTTTTGTATCCGATTTGTCTTGATTTTTTCTTGTGTTATTCGATATGTAACGCTGTAGCATTTATGCACATGGACCCAAGGTATATAATATAATTCAAGCCCCTGATGCCATGTATGAAACAATGTGGAGTGTCCTTGAAAAGGTACCTGGACAAAGTACAATAATATACTTAGTTCCAAATGAAACGCGACATGTTCATTTGAAATAAGATCTGTTACACCACACACACGTTTCCAGCCACCACATGTTTTGTCAGAACGCACCAAAGAAAGATTATGGACAACAGTAGATTTCAGAGCTGATGAATTGTTTCTAGAGTCTATCCTGACATTAGACACGTTTAGAAGCTCAAGCTGACATTCGATGTTATCAGCACTTTGTGTGACCACCATTATTGCTTTCCACATCAGTACAGCGTCTTCTTATTGACATAAACAAACGTGGAATGAAAGCACGGAGAATGTTATTGTACTCGTTCAAGACTGAGTTCCCCAGCTGCCGCCGATTTTGTGGATGAACTGGTCTTTGGCGAAGGCGTCGGTCCAAACTGTCCCAGGGATTTAAACCAGGACTAAGAGGTGGCGAAGCCACTATCTGGATGTGGTGATTGGCCTGGAATGTGCCTATAAAAATGGCAGTGTAGGCGAGGGCGTTATCGTGCTGGAACTGCAACTGTGGTCTGGGTCTAAAGAACTAGACGACAGTGGCATCGTGCAGTTACACCCATTTCACGACCTTGGCCGTTGTTTTGGAAGATTACAGGTGGCACATGCCTTCCCTACCATATTCCACCCCAGATTATAAAGGATGTCCCATCCCAACGGGCACATTCCAGAACGCGTATGTCTCTTAAACGCTATATTCTCATTCTTACATCTGCTACTTGGAAACAAAAACGACCCTCGCCTGAAAAAAACAATGGTCTGCCACTGTGCATATCTCCAGAACGTATTTTGGTGAGCCAATGCTAACTGAAGGCGACGATGCCGTTGCTTCAACATCAGTCCAATATAGGGCCTCCTACAGTGTAGCCGGTGTGCTCTTAAACGTCGACGCACAGCTGTATATCGGTAGCTGGCAGACAACGGTTGTGAAGACCACAAGACCGCGAAGACGTAACTATGTAACGATCTTGTCTGCGTTACGTCACTCGTGGCCTTCATCTCTAGGCCGATGTCTCACAGAATTCCTTTAATTTTGCCGTTCAATCAGTCAGTAAACTCTCGTCCGATGTACTCCCATATCTCGTATGAAGTTGACAACTCTGGAACCAGCATTAATCATCCCAAGAACACTTCGACGTGCTTTATTGCTCGGACGGGGCATTTTTTTGAGTCATTCAGAACAAGAGCATAACAGAAACCGCTGCTGCATCTTTTAAAGTTTTTTTTTCTCTCTCTTTGTTTTCTTGAAGAAAGTGTTGTATCATTAAAATTCACGTGCACAATGGCAGTGAAGTTGGTTGTTTTCATTAGTAAACGGAAGTGACGGAAGCCGTCATCTTGATTCCCGATACCGTCATCTCGATTATCATTGCCATACATCAATGCCATATATTCTGTTACTTGTTATTCGTGCTGTTGGGGTACTGTGATGAGGAAGAGTGGTATTCAGATATGGGGAGATGTAGACATTTTGTATGTATTTGGCATCGGGCTCCTTCCCATCTCTCTATACATAAGAACAGAAAACTAAAAAAAAACCAAAAAAAAACACTCCATTCTGACGAATGAAAAATTTCAAAGTATGAATTTTCTTTCCCCCCCCTCCCCCCCCCCCCCCCCCCCCCACCTCGGAGCTAATCAGTAACACAACGGCATTGTTCAGAATGGTATAATGCGTATGTAATCTGTGTAACCATCTATGCATTAATAGCAGCGCCACTGTCCCTAGAGATCGTCATTTACATCAACTATTCAACATCAACAATACTCATGAATACATCAACTGCTGAAATAATTCATTTGGGTGAAGCTGAACGTTGTTATCCAGCATCATATACATTTTGAGCTTTGGTACATGCAGTGCGTGCACATAGATATGTGACGTTTGGGTTAAAGTATACAGTCATGTAATGATCTATTAGACCAGGAGGGAAAGGTCTTATCTAATATACTGCATTCATATAGTTTTATCCGAATATGCATCAGGGATATACAAAGGCCACTCCAAAGATCTATAAACAACAACTGAACACCCACTCACCTAGGACAACAAGTTTCTGTCCACAGTTTTGTATCACACTATTGCTACCCCCATTCCCACAGGTGTATGTCCCAGCATCTGATGTCTGGATGTTGCTGAGGGTGAAGGTGAAATTCCTAACTGCTACGTTCCCCTGGTACACTAATCTATCTCTGTAGTTGGCAGTGGGGAGGAATATCCCAGAACCTGTCACTATGAACACAGTGTCACCAGTAGGACTGATAGCATAGAAACTGGCTCCTGCCCCAAGACCTCCCTGTGGAATCTCCCAACTGAACTTGGCTGTGTCAGACACTGCAGACAACACTGGACTGTCACTGGTTGCACATGATGCAACACCTGCACACCGAAAACATGTTGTTATGTAGAAGGTCCTTCACGAAGCAGGCCGTTGTATTACACCAACTAGAGACTTTTACTGTTTGACTTTGTTTATATAAAGTAATATGTTGTGTAATGCAATTATATGTTTTTACTTCATTATCTTACAAGACATTACAGGATACGACCGTCATAAGGAACGCACCTGCTACCACATATAATATTGCAGCTGGGGTCGTGTTCATCACGCTGTTTGTCTAACACCTCCCTAACAATCTGAAATAAAGGTTCAACATGTATATAGATACTGGTTTCAACGAGATATACGTGAAGGGTCACTGTTACTCGTTACTCTCTGTTTGCAGTTACTATGCCGTGAATGTGAGTGTATGTGTGTGTGCTTTTCGTATGTGTTTTCGTTCTTTCTTTGTCTGCGTGTCTTTTATAGGCTAGACTATCATTCTGTTATATTAACATTTTTGATGCAGAAAACACTTTTTATTCTATTATTTATAATTTCATACATTAAAGATAATTGTTGTCAAAAGGTTGTACTTTTAATGTTGCAAAGTATTAAAATAGTGTGGTAATTTTCAATGTAAAATTTAGTTCAGATGAGGTTCAGAAAGTCTAGCTAGGCTATAACTGTTACTAGTTTTCCTAAAAGTATTATCATGATTGTAAAAACAGATTACTTCCCTTGATTGTTAGTGCTGCTCGTCAAAGCACATGGCTTTGTCACTGCCTGAGTAGTATAGGGAATGGGGGTTCTGGACCACTTTCACAAAAAGTCTCTACAACGCCTTATTTACTAAATAAGACGTTGGTGGGCCCCTTAGCTCTTGCTACTATTACCCCTACTACAACTGTGCCTTGGTAGGAGGTAATACTGTGCCGTACGGTACGATCAATAATTCTTCTCTTACAAACCCCCTACCCGGCCCACCCCTCAAGTAGTACAAGTTAGGTTCGTCGCTTTCATATCCACTTTATCTATGTTGTAAGTTTTGACTGACCATATAGGATCGGTGGCCCGCTTACGGCTATCGCCCTCGTGTTCCCCCGGCTGGTATAGATACCTCACTAGAGCCCTATCTGGTATCTGTTTCTCCTTCCCACGCAATGGAGCGGCCGCCTCTGCAACTATTGATTTTTGTTTGATAGCGTCTGCCGGTTTCTTACCGGTGAGACGGGTGACTTCATGGTTGATTGCCGACACCACCTTGGGTAACCTCGTGACCCATTCAGTCGATCGTTTTCCAGGGGTGGTCATCTCCCTAGCATACTGATAGCCGAACAAGCGCTAAGCCAAAGTCCTATTAAATCTCTCAACTATGGCTTGGCTGCGATGGGCTCCGGCCGTGCCACGCCTGACCTTTGTATCGTGTTTGGCTAGCAGTTGTGACACGGCACCCATGAACTCCCGTCCGGGGTCAACTTGCAGCTCTGTTCGCCACGTCAGTGGGCTGCGTTTGTATATGCGTTCAAATCCTCTGGCTACCTGGGCCGAATCTTTCGTGGTCAAGGGTTCGGCTTCCTTGTAACGACTGGCTACGTCCACTACGGTTAAGGCATACTTGTACCTCTTATCGTGGGGTAGGAACAGTAGGTCTGCCTGGTGAACGCTATTAGGTATGTTAATACCGAACCTCCTTCTAGGCACGTAGCGTGGTGCCGGTAAATAGATCTGCCACAGGGCTTGTTTTTTAAGCCACGCTTTGGCTTCCTCCGGGGGTACTCGCGCTAGTTTAGCTAGCTTATCTACTGCGCTAGCTCCTTTCCAGTACCCACGCGGGCTGTAGTAAATAGCCTCAAATTTTTTCATGTCCATACGCGTATGTGTTTATCCCATCAATAGCTATCCAACGTTTCGTGTCCATAGGCGACAGGGACGTCTTGTTTATAGTCAGTCCGTATATCTTATGTCCATCACTTCTAAGTGTGTTCATTTTATGTCTAAAGGTACGGGTCTTGAACAGGGCTTCCTTGAATCTGGCGTGTTTGATGTGTTGTTTCACCACATACTTCTTAACCCCCTTAGCCTTCCGGATCTCACTATTGTCGGCTTTCAGTATGGAGTACATCTTAGGCCTCAAACCTATGTACTCGGCTATGGGCGTGCCAGCACACTCGTCCTTCATCTTACCTAGGACCTTTTTATTTACCGTACTGTGTAGGGTATGGGTCTTAGGGTAGTCGCTGGTGTCGTATAAATCGAGGTGTTTTTTCATGTCTTCGTACACGTCCTCGGTTCGAATCTCCATTAGTAGGGAATCCGTGTCAGTGTACAGTACTTCACACCTGTCGCCGTACTGTTTCTTGAGCTCGTTGTAGTAAAAGTCGTACATCAGGTGTTTGGATAAATCGAGGATGCTCATCCCCACGTAAACAGGTCGGTTGAATTTTATGTGGCTTTTCTTCATGTGTATGGCAACCAGGTTGTCTGTAAATATTTTATTACGGTTGAATGCCGGACTGGCTATCAATTTCCTGAGCTTGTCTTCCTCACTAGATCTAACCAGCTTCACGGTCACGCGTTTCCTCAGGTTCTCCATAGTCTTACCAAACACCGAGTTGTTCATGAGCTTGTAGAGATTTTTCTCAAAATCACTGGTGGCTTTTTTTCGTAGGTCTGTGTTCATTCTGATGTAGGGCTCCATCCATGGGCTCTGGTCGAACATGAGCACCCTGTGTATTTTGGTCAGCCTCATACCCAACGACAGGTACAGCTGTAGGTTGCGATAGTGAACGATGTACTTGGTCTTATTCATTAAGTTAGGCACGAGTTTTTCAACGTCTGTCACACGACCACCTGACAAGTTATGTTGGTACTCAGACATCCAGTCTGTGTTAACCCTCATACGTTCGGGTGCAAGGGGATAGCTGTTGTGTGATGTGTGTAATTCCTTGGGATACTCTAAGTCAACTTCGAGGATATACCCTTTGTTCGAATCTGGTGCGGCCCCCATAACATCAACGTGTGGTACCCATTCGAATCCCCCTGTAGGTAGATACTGGCTCATGGCCCAGCCGTACAGGTTGTTTGCGTCGAGGTAGAGAATGTGATTGGTTGGTTTGTTAGGATCGTAACCTTTCACGTATTGATTATTTGCTTTAGCGTATCGTTTGGATGCCATGGAAATCCCACCTCGCAAGCCTTTCTCAATGAATAGGTGCATGTCGTAATCTGTGAGCAATTCCAAATTAACTCCGGTCTTTTTAAGCAAGGCGTCCCACGACAGACCTGGGCTGGTGTAATACCATGCGGGGTCGAGTTTATACTGCTTTAAACACGTCCGCCGAAACGTTTCAAACACGTCGGCTAACAGCAGTACATCTGTCCTCAAGTACAGGTCGTGATAATCACCCAGGTTCTTACAACCCAGTTTATTCCATACGTTAGTCGCGTGCGAGTAATCATCTCGTGAGACGGACGCCTCATTCAGCTTGCTATAAAAACAGTCAATAGGGGGTAGTCTGGTCTCGGTGAACTTGACCCAACTATCCATGTACTCATAGGGGTACACACCCTTCCTCATAAGCAGGGGTCTAGTCTCGGCGTCTGTGTATCGATCGGTGATAGGGAAGGTATTGTTGGCCTTGACCAGACTGTCGAGTGACGACAGGAGGAACTGAAACGAGTCAATGAACCTAAGTCCGTTTAAGCTGAAGGAGATGTATCTCTCCATGTTGTTGGGGATGCACGTTATATTACCATCTATTTTCGCGATGGCCTGCATGATCAAGTGTGAGTCGTACCCTCTCAAGTTGTGAAAGACAACGGGGATGTTTATTGTCTTAGGGTTGATTTTAAGCTTGAGGTTGCACGCGTTGTGAGCGGCGCCTCTATACTTACCAGTTATGTGGCAGTGATCTCTCACCGAATCACCGTTAAGTGGTGAGTCGCACACGTGACAGTTAGTGCTACTAGCGTGAGCTAACCTGTCGGCTCGGGTCATACGCATGGGAGCGATTCTATACAATGCATTCCTAATAATTTTTTCTTCCTCCTGCAAACACTTTAGAAACCTTTCAGCCGCGTCAGGGCCCCTATACACTACCGGAGCTTTCGTTTCCCCGTCACAACGGACGACAATGTATCCAAACGAACAGGCTTTATGCTCTTGTGTCTTGTGGGTGAAGCTACCACTGGGGGAATCCCCACCCACAACTAAGGCTTCGAAGTCGGCGTATATGATATAAGGTACAGACATTTGGTTCTTGTGGTTACTGAATTGTAGGATATTTTCACCTTCCTTAGGCATGTCGACTCGTATGGCCGTCTGCCCCACACCTTGACAATCATCCCGGTGGGATTCTAATAAATCAGCTCGACTGAAACCATGTAGGCATCGTTCACAGAAGTGGGTCTTTTCTCTGTGTACCGATTGGTCATACAACAGCCTGCTAAAGTGTTTTATCCATGTGTAGTGATACTTGTCACCTCGCTGGATCATGAATATATTGATAACTTGGCGATCCTTCACCGGACTGACCCTGTGTACTATTGTTGTGTTACCTTCGTGCCCAAAGACATTTATAGCCAGGTTATTCTGTTTTTCTACTTTAGTGATCTGGGATATTGGGGTTGGTTCATCTATACCATCCCAATTAAGCCCATCATCTTGGGGATAGCTAGAAAGCCTATCTGAATGAGTGCCAGCTGGAAATAAGGCTGACCTGATAGCTAACCTCAGGCAATCGTTTCCTCTATTCTTAACGTTTACTATGGCATGTTTGTTCCTATAGTATGGAGGCAAGGCTAGGTATGACCCGCCTCTGAACGGCATGTAGTTAGCTATGTCTAGATAGACATTATCGATTTTATCTACAGCCCACCCGGACCCCAAGTGTGTGTAGCGTTCTAGGTATTCTCGTATCTGTTGAAAACTGGTATCGATTGATGCGTCAATGGTCTCTGTATGTGTGGCGACCTCTTGTTGACCTCGGAAGTAAGGCTGAACATACTCAGTGGCCCCTGTGGAGACCTGCTTATCGAGCGACATTTTCACTGTGATCTGAAACTTGATACTTCCTAGGTTATTTAGTTCCTGGTTGACCTTATCAGCTATCAGAGGCTTGATATCTGTAATGTCTATGTTTCTATCAACGCGCATGCGCCAACCTCTCAAATAATTGCCTACGGCGTGCCTAAGAGAACTAATGTCTAATTGGTTCACAGTAACCTTATTAAAAAATATATTTTAATCCTGTATTTTATTTGACATGTCTCGGAAGTCTTCTATCAGCGAGGTATCATGTGATAACAATCCGACTAACCAATCTCTCCCCATGTTTGAATAACCCGTGTATCCAAGCTGTTTCGCTTGAGTTTTTAATTGTTTTACCGTAGGAGGGGCTTCTAAACCTAGTAATCTCAACAATGCTGACTTCCGCATTCGAGAATACCCGATGACACCTCTCTGTTTTGCGACCCGCTTTAGCTCGCGCACAGTATACATAGTGTTTACACCTAAGAGAACCAATGTCTAATTGGTTCACGCATTGGAGTCTATCTTGAGCAGTCGCCTATGTTCTTTTATGTAGCCTTTTTTATTCTCGTAGATGAGTTGATGTCTGACTACGTTCGCTCCGTGAGCTTTACATAGACAGTAGTGCCCTTTAACCCCGATACCACACACAGAACACGTGTAGTTAGGACTTCCCATATGGAAACAACAGAACCCCTGATTCCTGCATTTCCTACCACAGGCCTCGGTCTTCCCCATAAGTATGTATTCGCATCGGTATGGAGCGGGTCTCATGTTTACTTATATAGGTATTTTAGTTTAATTGCTTCGCAACCAACGCAGTAGCTGCTATACCCAAAACTATGAAGCCCAGTTCACGATTCATTTGTCCCTTGGATGGTGTGTAGTACTGAGCGAGTGTGGGTTTATTGAGCGGTTCCAATTGTTTACCAGTTAGTAGGTAGTATTCTTTCATTGCTTCATCGACATCGTTGAATGTTTGAACGGCATGGTTTTCACGCGTGAGTTGTTCGTTAATAAAATCGATCCTCTGGAGGCGTTTTTTAGCGTACTCGGCCTGTGCTCTTTGTAATTTCTCAGTAGCGAGATCGTGCCGTTTCCTTTCTTCCTGTATTTCAGCCGCGTGATCATCTCGTAGTTTCGAGAAGAGGAAATTACTCCCGGAAAATGCCAGGGCATTCACTAACGCCCCACCGACCATCATAGCTATCGTGGCCATCCCTATATTTATTTCATTATATTATCAGGTATTATTCCTTGTTTTACTAGGATGTCTTTTGTTGCCATCGCCATACCAAGGTTCATTATGAGCATACCCATATCCTGCAGGTTGAAATCTAGCTTGATAGTTGGTTGTTTAAGCACCATTTTAGTCAACCGAGCGTACCCTACGGCTAGACTGGCGACCACTGTGGCGTGGTATGCGTCGTTGACGAACGTTTTCCCCTCAGACATTATGTATATGATATAAAATATTAAAATTATAACATGATATGCGGATCTACAGTGGGGCCTGCCGGCGGCGTGGGGGTATCCCCCACACCCCCAGGGTTTCCTACACGTGTATATAACCATGTTATAACCACGGCAGCAGTTACGCCTACAGCCAACAACAGTCGGGTTGGGTTGGTCACTTTATGTTGGTTACACCACCGTTTTTTACCGGCAGCTACTCTCTTAGGATTCTTCTGCCTGGTTACTGTTGAAGTGGTCTCCACCATCACCTCGGGACTCACTGGTTCCTGTGAACTCACTGTTGGGGGTACCTCCACTGGGGTTTCCTGTGCAGCATCCATCTATACTATTATTATTATTCTTTCTCTCAAATTGACAATGTTTTGCCGTGATAATCGCCGCCGTCACTGGAGCCAACAACATGCCATATTTGTGGTACAGCCCGCAGCTGATAGAGCTCACGGCGTGTTCGATAAAAGGGTCTTTCTCGAGGTCCTCCCACAGGTAAAGTCGGCGCTCTGGTGGAATGGGAAGGAAATGTGACACAATACCGGTGTATATCTGGGTCATAGCCGATCCTATTGTCTTTGTCATTTCTGCTCCGAGCCGGGACTCGTATCTAGCGTACAGCTTATCGATTTCTTCGGCTGACATTTTGTGAATTTTATCAGGAGTGTAGTCTCCAAAGTAATGTTTGGCTTTGCCGCCAACAGCCAACGCCACCAGTTTCTCTCGCTTGGGGGAATCCCCAGTGGGGGTACCCTCCAACTGTTCGAGCAATTCCTCACACTCCATCTTATAATATAACAAGTAAGATTTAGTTTTAACTATATAATACCCGATGCAGACAAAACACAGAGAAATGAAGGTTAAGTTGCACACGACAAACACTTCGAATATCATAGCTATGCTTAGCATTTGCTTAGCTTTGCTTAGCTTTGCTTAGCTTTGCTTAGCAAACTATATATGCTACTGGTTGGTCGGTCTTTAGCACGAGCTTAGCGTGTTTAGTTTCAGCGAGCTGTTTCTTCACCCGTTCCCGTTCTAATTTGCTCATCACATCGTTCTCTCTCAAACACTCCTCGAACGAATCCCTGTCCTTGCAGTGAAATAAGGCCACCCATCGCGTCTGCTCCCTGAGGTCTTTCAACACCGAGTTGAACTTCTGCGTTAGCACCCAGACGCTGTGATTTGCATGCCGGCCAGAGAAGGCCAGGTACGATAGCATGTCTCTCTTTTTTGTTATCTCGCGATTAGCGCTGCAGTCGTCCAGTATGAACAGCGTCGGTTCCCCTTTAAATTTCTCGTGAAGAGCTTTCAACCAGTCCTGCAGGCGTGTTCCAGGGTCGATTTTGTGTACGTCCGGGTCCGTCATCACCCAAGGTCGCGCGTACGTTTTATTCATGCTCAGAGTAGGGCACATGATAACGATGTTATCGAACACATCCTTGTAGTAACCCTCTAACATATCCAACACGAAAACGGTCTTCCCACAGCCAGTCTGCCCGCACACTATGGCGCAGTGTGGGTCAGTGGGTAACCCCATGGGGGTGTGGGGGTCTCCCCCACTAGTAGATGGCTTGCACGAATCTCCCATTGTCTATATTAAGTTGCGCGTCCATAATAACGTACAGATATAATTTCAACTTACCAGCGGTTTGGGCCTTCTTAGTAATCTGGATGGTTATCCCTTCGCTGCCGTTATCTATACGGCGCCCGCTACCGTGCAGTTTATCATCATCCGTGGATCGCATGTCCAACCATAGGGCGTACTTGGTGGTCAGGTATTCACCGATCTGCACGGAGCTTAGGTCCAGGTCCTTTGTTATGTAATCCCCCACTGGTAGCTTTTTTATCTCATCCCACTGCTGGTGTGGTCTCATACCATGACTGAACAGCTGGTTGGGCACGCCCTCGATGGTCACTTCCACCTTTTCAATCTCGGGGTTGAAAAACTTCTCGCTGTCCCTCTGGAATGGCTCGTAATCCTCCACGGGGACGACCAGGATACCTTTCATCGATCGCGCCGGCACGTTCAGGTTGATATTCCACACAGTGTCGCTCTTATCTCGCACGACTGATCTATGTCTCAGTACGCGATCGTATAGGATAGCCATCTTCCCAGAGTACTGACTTCGAACCTGCCTGGCCAGCTCCGGGCTAGTGACCATGTCGAACTCCAAAGAGATGTTGTCTATGGTATAACTGGCCTCATCACCGTTCGGCGTACGCACTACTTTGCTATAGTCGTTAAACGTGAGCTCGTATTCGAGCCTGTCACCCAGAGCGGCCTGGTAAAACGGCGCGTGTCCCGTGAGCAACTCGAAGTCGAGCGGCACGCAGAATCGATTTCCGTATGCTCGAGCGATGGCCTTTTCACCGTCCGATAGCTTGTCTTGCTGGTCTTGCGTGAAGACATACCCTATGCGCGCCCGGGTTGATTTGCTGATACCCTGGTACACATCATTGACTCGTTCTCCATCGCTTTTCCAGAGATCCTTGTAGCAGTGAAACACGTCGCTGTCGTCGATGCTCAGCACCTCGTTACCGCTGATCTTGACGGTCGTTTTCTTGATGATAGCTCGACCCACGTTCCGCACTAGCTCGCGTTTGTCGTTGTCGGAGGTCAACGTGATATTGAACGCCAGTCGAACAGTGCCTGGTACAATGAGGTCATTCTCACCAAGGTTTGGAAATCTAACCAGCAGAGTTTGATTCTGGTCTATCTTGCTGGGATTGTTGGTGATGGTCACCGACTGTCGCACGGCTCTGGCGCCTAATGGCTCTCTCAATCTTCTGAAAGGATCTAATTTTCTACCGTACATTGTTATATAAATGAAATATATTTTTAATACTAATGGATGAAGACATACCTATGGATGATATGCCGGGCGATAGTACCCAGGCATTCGATGATGACCAGGAGACCTCATTCTCGCAAAGTGACGAGCTCCTTAAGGGCGCCGTCGACGATTATTACAACGCAGTTGAAAATAAATCCAAACTCAAACCGTTGGGAAGGAACTATTCCGATTTTACCCTCAGCAATGGCACGCTGCGTTTGAAGTCTCGCCCGGAGATCGATCTCATGAATAAACGCACTAGAGAACCGCTTGCTTTATCAACATTGGCCGGTAAACATGGAAGTCAGTTGGTTCAAGATGAACTAGGCTTCACAGATTACGGTGGCGCGCGACCTAAGCAGTATCCTCCGAAGTTAGTTCAAGGTCTGGAAGGTATCAGGGACGCCATATCAGATCAAAACATGACTTATGATATTAAAAAAGTGTTGGCCGACTACGAGAACAAACCCTTCCCGGGGCTCGAATTTACCGTTCGGGAACTGCGGGGGTTGGATCTGACGATGCAAACCATTCGCGGACATCTCGCGAAAAGCACGGCCAAAATGAGTGAGATAGACGACCACATCGCCTATGAAAAGAAAAAACTCGGTGAAACTGAGGACGAGTCTATGAAAGCCACCATCGAGGAACGAATACGTAATTTGGAAGATGAAAAGCAGACCTGGCTGGAGACAGCATCCTCCTTCAAAGAAAAGCTTCGATCCCAGGTCAACCGTATACGGGAAACCATCAATCAAGTCCTCTACCGAGACACCACGTTAGCAGACAGGATTCGGATATTATTCCGGGAGCAAGGGATCACCATCGCCAGCATTCTGACTGCATTGGGTTTAATTATATCAACCCTGGTGGTGTCACTGGTGGGAGGAACCCCTGTGGGGCCTGCCGGCGGCGGGGGAACTCCCACAGGCGGTGGGGGTGTTAAAGACTGGATCAAAAAACTCGGGGAAGGCCTAGCTAAACTGGCTGGTAAAGCCGCCGAAGCCCTTCCCGGCATCCTGGGTAGCATCGTCTCGTGGTTGTTGAGCGCTCTGTCTAAAACTGCCATGTGGCTCAGTCAAAACCTGTGGGCAGCCATCGTCGCCGTTGCGGGTCTGGTGTACGTAGCGGCTAAGAAATCTTTAACCAAATAAGTCCCAAAGTTACCCCACCAACCACTAAGGCTGTTTTATTATCAATATGCTGCTGATAGGGGGGTACCCCCACATGTATATGGGGGGGTGTGGGGGGTACATGAACTTTAGACTCCGGGGGTGGCGCCACTATACCCTTTTCACGTGGTGGGATGTGTGGGATATAGGGGGTGTTAATATCGGGGTTGATACCCAACTTTTGGTCCGCCGTGGCTATGACTATTTTGTTGTTATAACCCACCACTTTTTTTATTCTCAGTTGCATATCACTCGGAGCCATGTACAGCCCCACGCCGAACACGTAATTGACTTTCGATCTGGCGTATTCTAACACGTTTTGGTAACGGTCGATGGCCCTCGGGAGATCAACTGGAGAATTGATAGCATCCTCAACGTTGGAAACGAATTGTGTCTGAGCGTCGTAAGCAGTTCCCTTACCGAGGATGTTGGAACGCGTCATCGACTGCGCACCCAACAGCGCCCACACGTACGTTCGAATCGAGTCGTTCAAGCGTATTGTACCAGCACGAGTGAATTCTTTCGATGTTTTTGAGATCATTTTAGTCCAGGCTGTGGCTGCATCAGGACTGGTTTGCTTTATACAGCTGACATGGATCTTTTCATTCGTTGTGGGGCCTGTAAATGTATGACGGTTTGGGTTGTATGAACCATCTTTAGAACCGGCATAATATGTTCCGGACCTGTAGAAGTACACGAGAACTATACCGAGACCATGGTTCACACCAGGAAGGCGAAAGTCTTTATTCGTTGGAATCTCAAACTCCCCACAAATACGTTCATAAGCGCGTCTATCATAGGGGTTATTCGTCATACTCCACGCTTTATCTTGGGGAAGAGGAGCACTTATTTCCTTCAATATTCGTCTCGTTTGATAATAAATATGAAACAAAATAACCGCCTTACTCAGTTCGTCTATACCGTAGTCTGGTGTCACACCCGACCCTGTCGTCGCACACCACACAGCAAAGTTGAGTTGGTTCTGCCAAAACTGCATTGGGTTTTGATTCCAGTTTACCACCGCCTGCGCGTTATTAACGGACACGACATACTTTTCAAAGATGTTAATAAAGGTTGTTTTAAACCCCGTACCATCTGCATTCACCACGATTTTCAAGTGTGCTAAATCCATATTATAATATATAATTCATATATTATAATATGTACATAACACTTCCAGGAATAACGAGCGGTGACACCGTTCAGCTGACGCACGCGATCGATAACACGTCAGGTCAACTCGAAGTCGCACTCTGCGATATCACCTACCTACCGCAATGGACTAACATTAATATCAGCAACAATAAGCTGTTCGTCAGTGGAACTCGCAGCCAGATAACTGACGGCTACTACAGCGTGTGCTCTCTAAACGACGAGGTCTTCAAACCCCTGGGAGCCGAACTCAAGATGAACGACTCAAACGGTACAGTGGTGTTAATCAACAATGGAATAAACCCTTTGAGGCTCGGCCGACCATTAGCAAGGATGCTCGGTATGTCTCCTGACGAGATAAAACCAACAACAACCGTCACAGGCACGAAGTTACCCGACCTAGTACCGTACCGAGAGCTGTACATTCATCTCGGTCAGGTGAGCACAACGTACAACATTCAAGGAGGTCACCCTTCCACTATACTGAGAGCAGTGCCGGTGAAAACTGAGAAATACAACGACGGTAGAACCGAGTCGTTTTCACCACGGCAGTATAAAAAATTAACCCAGGGCAACATACCTGAGCTGACAATATCGGTGTTAGATATAAATCATAATCCTGTAAATATAGGATACCTCAGCTTAACGCTTCATGTAAAATGACCAGCGCACAAGGGCCCGGAGTGAAAAAATGCGTCAATATCGGGATCTCCGACCTCGGAGACACGCGCGGTTTCGACGCTCCCGGAGTAGATGGTACATCGTACGCCTTGCAACTGAAAAACAACATTTACAAACGCGTTGAAATCCCCTCCGGTGGAGCCCTAAGTGATATCATAGATACCACAAGAGCAACAGTAAACACTAAGTACTCCCTTGTCAACACCGGTGATAATAACTGGATAATATACCCATCGTTCGGGGGTAAACTGTTCGACTTAGACGATGTTGAGAGCACTACCGTCGCCCGAAACAAGCCATATATGCTCGTCTTCACCGAAGATGACAAGTGGGTGTTGTTACCCGATAACGACGACTGGTTTCTCAATATTAGGCTCGTCTCTCCCTACGTGTTCACGGATAACAAAGACAACCACCTAAACAAAGTCGTGAACAATGGAACCATACTCGTGGCTTACGTCCCAACTCAGAGACGTAGCATAGTCGTCAGCCCACTCGACACTATGGCAGCTCACATGCTATCGAGTAAACCTAACATACAAAACGTGAAATTGCAGTTGGTGTCTGAATTCGAAGGCGTGGTCAAGATACTAGAGAGTCTACCGGCAAACTCAACACTGATCATCAAAGTCTACCTAGGGGAACCATCGGTGAATGATGTCGAGATCGTGAAGGGGATCAAACTCGGGTGGGTGAAACGACACCAGTATCAAGTTTGTAACGTTTACGTGCGGGTGGGTGTCGGCTCCAACACCAGTCTGCAGGGGGTCAACGTGATCGTGGAAAACAAGATATCACTAACCAATATCTTCCTGCCTGCCAACATACACTTCATGGGTATGAAGTTCACCCCTGAATTATTATCAGAAAACCAGTTGGAAATTATATCGTAATAGTATAATAATGACCAGTCATCGTCCCAACACTACGCTTAACGACCTAGGAGATACGGAGGGCTTCGATCAGCCTGGTGAGGAAGATGAATTATACATCCTGCACTTCAAAGACAACGTGTACAGACGGGTGCCGTTACCAGATTTAAAAGAGCCCAAATGGCTGATCAACTTAACATTCACCTCACCTTATATCACATTAAATAATGGGGTTGTCTCTAAGATTAAGAACAACGGTATCTGGGCCGGGGATTTCATTCCGGAGAGGGCATTAGTACACATACCATCTACTGGTTACGGTAAAAAGGGGTTAAGTGCTTATCCAAACAATAAATTAACATTTAGCAGTAATCTTGATAGAATATCCTCCCCTTTCACCCTCATCATAGAAGTCTTCTTTACGGCTTTATTCGATGGAGACCCCCCAATAGTACACCAAATTTTACCCGGGGTGTCAATACGCTGGTATTACATAAACCAATATTGTCGTATTATTATACAACAGGATACCACGGGCCCTATAAACCACTTAATAAGCCTCCAAGGGGTTTCTATTACAACAGGAAATTCTATTAGCCTCTCACCTATTTCCCTGACTAGTAGTCTAGAACTTGTAGACTTCAAATTCATTGATAGACTATTAACTGAAACCCAAATAAAATATCTTTCAAAATATATATTATAGGATGGGTCTGTACCCAGTCGTAGAGGAAGTAGCGAAGACGCTGGAAACCGTAGATGGGTTCCGCTTGAGGCAGTTATGTGATGTGAAACGTCAACTAGAACAAGACCGTGACACGAGGAAAGCACTATGTAAAAAATATAATAGAGCTTTCAATATCGTGGACGGGGCTGACACTACCCTTATGGCAACCAGCATGGGACTAGGGGCGGCAGGCGTTGGGTTGTTAGCTACCATCGTGGCTGCACCTATAGTGCTAGGTATTGAAATAACGGCAGGGGTGGCAGGGGTGTTAGGGTTGGCGCTTAAGTTAGTATCACGCAGGCTTAATCGTAAGGCATTGAAACACGACGAGATCAGGATTCTGGCCGAAGCAAAGCTGAACACAGTGAGTGAGCGTATTTCCACGGCACTCTCTGACAGTAAGATCTCAGAAGAGGAGTTTCGTTCAATCCTCTCTGAACTCAAAAAATATAACGGAATGAAACAAGATATTCGATCCAAGTCTCGTAAGTCTGCTATCAGCGAGGACGAGAAAAAAAAGTACATAGAACAGGGAATACAAAAAGCCCAGCAAGCCTTTATTATGAACACCAAAGAGATCGTAGGCGGTTCACGTTAAACTGTTTCATCGATATAAACATGAAATAGGGGAACACGAGGGGGATAGCCGTAAGCGAGCCACCGATCCTATATGGTCAGTCAAAACTTACAACATAGATAAAGTGGATATGAAAGCCGACGAACCTAACTTGTACTACTTGAGGGGTGGGCCGGGTAGGGGGTTTGTAAGAGAAGAATTATTGATCGTACCGTACGGCACAGTATTACCTCCTACCAAGGCACAGTTGTAGTAGGGGTAATAGTAGCAAGAGCTAAGGGGCCCACCAACGTCTTATTTAGTAAATAAGGCGTTGTAGAGACTTTTTGTGAAAGTGGTCCAGAACCCCCATTCCCTATACTACTGCCTGCATGTTGTACCAAGATGTGGTAGTGGGCATGGACACAAATGTGAGTAGCATTGTTTGTTATTATAAGACATTTCAATGCATATTTTGGAGATAATGTTTGAAGGTTTTGTTAATTGTACATTTTATTGATATATTTTGTAATTGTTAAGGTTGAAGTAATTTACTTAGAATTCTCATGAAGTGATGTTAGGAATCATTTACTTAGCAAGTCTTTATGTTTGTGTTGTAGTTTTCTGAACCTCACCAAGCCAAAGGAAAGAAATGATGACTGTGACTATAGAATAAACTTTTGGTGCGAGTTGAAGATTTTTGTGTCTTGCATCCACATCGGTTCAGAAAAAAAATTCTACCATTCCCATATGATGCTGGGGCTGAAGAACGTTGACCATGGAGAACATTTATGCCAAGTAACATCAGTTGTACTACCATGTATTGGATTCAGTGAATATTTGTGGACATTTGTCTCTTGCATATTTGATCATCAGAGTATTGTGTAATGTGTAATATGAGATGATGGCAACGGCAGGGGATAGTGTGTTTTATGTGCAGGATGAAACATGTGATTTGGCATTAACTGGACAGGCAGATGATGTAGATCGTAATGAGCAGACTGTAGTGGCTTCTGGTGAAGATGCATCTCCTGTTGACCAGTCTGAGACTGACCACACTACAGTTAAGGTCAGAGAGTCAGGAAGAGTCAGAACTCAGACTGAGAAAGGGAAAGTTGAAAGGTTACGAGTGTTGAAGAATAGAGAAATTGCAGCCCTTTCAGCCATAACTAAGAAGAGAAATGAACTTTCCAGATTAATGTTGAACAGCGGTAGTGACAATTTACATTCAGTGATGTTTTGTTTTGTCGAGCTGATTGATTTGTGTAAACAGTGTCACACTTACTTTGCTTCCTACTATGAGCAGCTTGATTCAGAGGCAGATAGAGAGTGTGAGAGAAAACGTCATGAAGAAAAGGAGATTTCCATTCTTAGCTTCAGAAAAGTTGTTGAAAGTTGGATTTCAAATGAGAGACGTTTGTTAGATACAAGTGATAGTATGTCAAATAGGGGATCCCAAGCTTCAGGTAAAACTACAAGTTCAACGAGATCAGCTCTAGCTAAGGAAAAGGCAAAGTTGGCAGAACTTCTTGCACAAAAGAACATGTTGGAAGAAACACGTAAAAGGAAGGAGCTACAGTTGAATACAGAAAAAGCTAAGACTAGGGCAAGAGAGAAGGTTTATGCAGATATTGAATCTGAGATACAGGGTGACTCACACCTCAATGTCACTAGTCAGGGTGTAGGTTCTGTTAAACATGATGTTAATAGTGAAGAGCCTCAGACAAAATACAAGCCCCAAGGTCTGAACCAAGATGCAAGTTATTTCACTCCTTCAATACGAGATAACCATCCTTTGACTATGAATACTATGGATTCAGCTGTTCAGCAAACACTGCAATCTACCCAGAGTGATGTGCTGCTGCAAACCCACAAACAGATGACAACTGCAATGTTTCTACCACAACCTGAGGTACCCAAGTTTAGAGGTGACCCAACAGCATACAGCTCATTTATGATGTCATTTGATGCCAGGATAGTTCCTCACACCACAAACAGTATAGATAGATTGTACTATCTAGACCAGCAGCTGGAGGGAGAACCAAAGGATTTAATAGCTGGATGTTTGTACATGTCACCAGTGGAGGGATACATGAAGGCTCGGGAGCTGCTGGCTCGAGAATACGGTGATCCACACAAGGTGTCTACAGCGTATGTCAATCAGGTACTATCATGCCCAGATATTAGACAAGAAGATAGTCAGAAGTTGAAACAGTTATCATACTTTCTCACCAAATGTTCACATGCTATGAATAATATATCTCATATGACCATCCTGAACCATGCACCCAACTTGCAGGCTATTGTACAGAAGTTGCCGACATACCTCCAGAACAAATGGCGAGATCATATTACCAAGTGTAGGATCCAAAGTAACAGGTTAATTGGATTTAAAGATCTTGTGGAGTTCATTGACTTTGCAGCCAAATCAGCGAATGAACCCATCTTGAGTAAAGAAGCGATGAGTAAAACTGAAACTAACCGTGGTCATGCTCCAAGCAGAGGATTTAGGAAGGACAAGCTGATTTCCAGCAAACCAAGGTTCAGCACTTTTGCAACAAATGTTAGGCACTGATCATAAGAAAGTATCCTGCCACTTCTGTTGGAAGTCTCATGACATTGATGACTGTGAAGCATTCAAGCAAAAGTCACTGAACGAAAAACGTACTTGAGAGAGAAGCACATGTGCTATGGATGCAACAGATACAATCACACCATCAAAGGATGTCTAAGAATGAGAATATGCGTGAAGGGCGGAGAGCGTCATCCAACAATGACAATAACTTTCAAATGAGACACAGCAGTCAACATTCAACAGAAAGTAAAGGCAACCAGAAGGATGTAACAGAAACAGTGTCATCTTCTTGTAAAAGTACCAAGTCTGACTCTATGGAAACTGTGCTACAGTCCATTCTATCTGTCATCGTGAGCCAGCAAGGTAACAGTAAAGCAGTGAAGACTTATGCACTCCTAGATAACGGAAGTACTGACTGCTTTATCACAGAAACACTCAAAGATCAGCTTGGTGTATCAACAACTGCAACAACTCTGAAACTACAGACTATGCATGGTGTAGAAACAGTAGAAACCTCAGTTGTAACCGGCCTCACTGTAACTAACTGATAATCAGGGTAATCATCCAGTCTGTCTTCCAAGAACATTTGTGAAGGAAATACCATTCAATCACAATCAGATTCCTAACTCAAAGTTTCTCAAGCGATTTTCTGATCTTGAAGATATGGCAAGTAAATTACCTGAATTTTGCCCGGAACTTGAAGTTGGTCTCCTTATTGGCAGTAACTGTCCTTCAGCTTTACAGCCTCAAAAGGTGATTATAATCAGATGGAGATGGTCCATTTGCAGTGCTATATAAACATGGCTGGACAATTAATGGCCCTCTGCATATGAAGTTTAGTAACGAGAGAAACACTCTTATATGTAACAGAGTGATCCTCTGTGAAAAGAGCTCTGTGAAGGAATGTCTAGCCCCGAGTACTATAGTGAAGATCTTCGAACGTAACTTCAGTGAGCAGGATATTGGCAAATTTCCAGGTGAGAAAGGCTACTCGAGAGAAGACAGGAGGCTTATGGAGACAGCAGAGGAACAGGTGAAATATATCAATGGTCATTATGAGCTTCCATTACCATTCAGAGCCATGGATATGTCATGTCCAAACAACAGAACTCAGGCAGAGAGCAGAGCAACATGGCAAAGAATGAAAATGCTCAAGAATGAACAGTACTAGTACTACAAGGATTGTGTAGGTTTTATTGATAATCTCCTGGAAAAGGGCTTTGCATACAGGATACCTGAAGATCAAGTGTCAGCTGAATCACAGAGTATTTGGTATCTTCCACACCATGGAATATCTCATCCAAAAAAGCCAACAGAGATCCGAGTGGTTTTCGACTGCAACGCAAAGTATGGAGGAACATCGATGAATGACAGACTTCTGCAGGGTCCAGACCTCACAAACTCTTTGATAGGTGTTTTGACTAGATTCAGAGCTGAACAGATCGCATTCATGGCAGACATAGAGTCTATGTTTTACCAGGTGAAGGTGCCAGTGACTCAACATGACAACCTAAGATTTCTGTGGTGGCCCAACGGTGATCTTAATGCTGAAGTACAGGAATATAGAATGGGAGTACATATCTTTGGTACAGTCTCTTCTCCAAGCATATCCAACTTATTGATATTTTTGTAATTGTTAAGGTTGAAGTAGTTTACTTAGAATCTTCATGAAGTGATGTTAGGAATCATTTACTTAGCAAGTCTTTATTTTTGCTTTGTAGTTTTCTGAACCTCACCAAGCCAAAGGAAAGAAATGATGACTGTGACTATAGAATAAACTTTTGGTGCGAGTGGAAGATTTTTGTGTCTTGCATCCACAAACATGTTTCCATGATGATTATTGATTCAGAAGAATATGTGCGTATTAACTTACAATATACGTCGGTCATGCCATCATCATGATCTTCGATTCATTCAAACATGAGAAAATATGAACTCTGCCACAAAGCGTAGTTTACTATTTCTATTCCTACACTAGAAAATATACAGTCACTGTTTCACTGCAAGTTAGCTACATCTGGCTAGGAATTCCACGTTTCATAGGTTCGCTACTCGGCGAGCAGGGGTGGGGTACTTCCAGGATCGAATGATGATGACAAGGTCGCATGTCGTCACGATACACGATCAGTACATTCTGTAACACCAGGTACCTGTTCCCTGAGTTGCCAAAGTAGTCTTTTGTCTGTAAGGACGGTAATCAACCAGATGATATATATATCATAAATATATCAGTATTTGGATATTTTCATCTACGTATCCTGTTTGTACGACACCAAATGAAACGTAATCGTCTTGCTTATTAGCATTTATTGTATTTCCAACCAGGAAAGATGGTGGACATACTACACACTCCGTATCATTGTGCATTAGTGTGACTCTCGTTCACATTGCACGCCTGCATAGTGAAATACTGGTGGAACACTAGCCTGGGCAAAGGGAGACAAATCTGTACATCCGTATACATACGCCATAGACACGCAAACCCACAAGGTTGACTATTTATAGTGCCAAGAACTTGTCAGTGAAAATACATACACTGATGCCAAATTTTACTATCACAGTCTCCTTGGGAAAGAAGTACAAATACGCATTGTTGTATAAAAGAAACATATACACTATACATACCGACTAAGAGCTGGGGTTGTCACGTATAAATTGCAGACGTAACCGGGTAGATCAACACGGAAGTAGCATGTATGCCTGCATATCACTCACTCCAGACTAGAGCTGACCCAAATGCGGGTCATATGAATACAGGTTTCCATAATGCTTCTTTTATTCCGGTTTGTAGGTCATCGCTCCACGTAGATTACACGCAAAACATCAAGAACGAGTGTGGAGTAGGCTATGTATTTACAATGAACGAACGTTCCACTCTTAAGTTGCAAACTAATTCAACTAATTCAGCGAAAAGCGATACTTCTCTATGACTAATGTCGCCCCTATACATGGCATAAGTCACAGTTTCTTTTGTCAGAATGTTCTTCCATGAGAAAGTCGATTGGTCGCATTCATTAACTTAGATTCGCACGTGGACTGATATCTTGTCATGACGTACACGATGCTTGGGAGAGATATCGAGACAAGCAATAGTTTCATACACACCGTGGTTGCTATTTTGTCCTCATCTGTACCGCCCGATCATCACCGTAAAAAAACCCAAGAAACTGGTTTCATGTCTGTTCGTGCTTTATGTAACAAAATTTGTGGTCTCGGGAAATATAACTGATTTTACAAGTAAACTATTCACTGTACATGCGGATGTCAGTTGAACTTAAGTGTAAGGGGTTACACGTATGGTTTTTTGACATTACTGATATTCCACGCTAACCTTCAGCTAAGATAAAGACAAATAGATGATTGGGGCATTGACAAGCATTATAGATATTCAACAATTTTGTTAAAAAAGACCCCAGGAAAATGTCATTTGCTTCGTGAAATGGATCGGTGGTCCTAAATATATTTGCTCAGTATATTGTGTTGATTCAATTCGTTTGGATTGTACCTGTTCCCAAATCGAGTGTGCTATAACAATTCATGGGTGAAACGCACGGGGAATATATATATTCATCAGACAACCTGTCTCCATCTTGTTTCAAGTGGATCGTTCTGTGGGGCGTTCCCAAGTATGCAAATTGGGGTCATTTGTCAGGTCGTGGATCATCTTATATGTGTTTACCAGTACTCCCAGTAGTCTGGGTCAGCTGACCAGTCCATGTTGTCAATAGGGGTGCTCATGGGTATTAGGCGTTTCTTCACATTAAAAAATGTTGATTGTAAAACTACTTCAACTAAGAATAAAAGTCTGAACTAAATGAACTTCCTACCTTAAACAGTTGTTTATTGTCATTTTAAGCCATTTGAAATCTCGAGTAAGTGATGTCAATGTTTGCATGGCACGGAGGGCTCTTGGTAGAGGTACCTTGGAATATGGAAGGTTCCAACTACATTGATTGGAGGGTATATAGGTTGTTCATTTTTATATTTTGCTCAAAGCCGACAACACATTTTATTTTGTATCTTTGTTTATCTAATGCAATGCTCACGTGATTTGAGGAACAGAAAAAGGTCCATGATGGCAGACTAAGACCACTTTGAGAAACTCCTCTACAGTATCAGTGAGCAGTTCAAGATGTTACCATGGGAACAAGCTGAAACGGCGGACTGAGACCGCTTCACAACTGTGCCCGTATTCGAGGTCAGTATGGTTACGGACAGAAAAACGTGTGTGGACCTTTGTGTTTACAATGTCGATGAACATCATGTATTGGCCGATTTCTGGGTGTTGTTGAATATTTTAAGCACGGGAATAGTTCTGACACCGGAGGTTTCAAATGAAATGTTCAGTGCTTCAACTACTCAATAATACCCGGAAATTGGCCAACACATGATGTTTATTTCTTAAGTGACATGTGTGTTATCTAATCACAGTGCTTCTGCTTCCCAATACACGTTTATTCTGTTTTACATGATCGTTAATTTTTGGGAAGATACGTCACCGACGCTATATGTCCATGTCTCTGGTGGAATCTGGCGATGCGATGTTTGGCATGATCCTGTATGTACTGCTGAGACTCACACTGTATCCTGACACAGGTGTGTCACAGATACCTGACCATGAGCTGCCTGTCTGGAAGGAAGCAGGATCTTTAATGAACGTTGCAGTCAAAGTGATCGCTGCATGTAGTGTACAGGCGATGCTGAAACTGACACTTCACCACCCACAAAATGACACTGACGGTTCATGAAAGGAAGGACACGAGGCCTAATGATTTCATCACGGTAACGTCGATGAAATCAAATTACCCTGGACCGGAATGAGACCTGTCCTGCCACTGTTTAAGATGCCAGCCCAAACCATGACACTATCACCACCAAATCTGTTCACTTCCTGTACGCAATTTGCAGCGTAGCGTCCGTTACGATATACATGTGCTCTTCAGTGGGGACGTCGCAGCATGTAACGTGACCTGAGGCGATCACGTGTTAGCCCTTGCTGCTGGTAGCAATGCCAAAGTCTTGTTACTGTACTCTGTGACACACATATTTTTGCCTTGCAATCGCAGACTGAGACTCCTCAGCTTCCCAATGACCAATGTGCCGAGCCTCAGTAAGTCTGGGCATACCTTTGATTGTCAACTGTCGCAAGAGCATTGAACCCCAGGGTATTCATGTGGGTAATAGAACCCGCGGCTTCTGCGTGACCAGCGAACGCTTTAACCACTTGGCTATCACACCGCTCCCACCCTGCTTGGAAACGGCATAGGGAGATACACCTAACCGTCGCTAATAAAGAAGCTGATCTTCCATAAACACAATATCACAGATTTCGAAGGATTCTGTCTGTGACTCCAATTACATGTATTTATTTATTCCTCACTATTTCATTACTATTTTAGTTACGGCTGGTCTTTAAGTTTGATTTCACCGAGAAGTATAGCAGAGAAATATTGATCTGTTTTCACTTCACCGAAAATTAGAGGACTGAATTGGGTTTAGTATCGCACTGAATATCACCCAGGCACAAAATTGGCCGTCGGCTTATTTTAGAAGAGGCACTGTGCAGATCTTTGAATCCTTATCGCGGGGAAAACTCTTTGGGCAGATTACGAAGGGAGGTAACTTTAAACAATGAAAGCAGCGATCTGTTCAGGGAAGACTGTTCACCACACCACAAAGATGTATCCGGGTTGTATCTAGCAGAAAAAAGTAGTGGAAATTAACCCCAGAAACACACATGGACTCATTTCACTGACTAAACCTTGCAACCCCACTGACATGCACAGACAGCGGCAGTATATGTAGACCTGGTAATATCAATTTACTTCCGGGTAGCTGACAGGCAGGCCACGGTATATATACGTGTGTACATATTGAAACTCTGATTCATTGTACGAGTATTAGATTTGGGTGAGTGAGTGAGTGAATGAATGAATTATAATTTAACATCACATCGGCAATATTTCAGCCATGTCGTGACGAGAGCAAATATGATTATAAATGAATATTCATATATTCTAAACACCTGTCGTCAAAGTGCGGTAAAATAACTAGAGTATCACAATTCGAATTTACAACTAACACATGAAGTTAAAACTAACAGCACAATTTGTACAATACATAATATAGAAATGGGCAATAGATCACCAACAACTGAAGGTAAATCACAATACAAGGGACCAAGGGGATTTACATTACTTTTGCTAGCTGCATGGACCCTTGCTCGATTTACGCCATCCTCTCAGCCACTGTTGTTTGTAGGAAAGTGTAGCCGAAATTTCAAATGACCAAAATACTATGTTTAAAATATTGGTAAGCTGAAATTTCCCTTTGAAAGCTATGGGAATTACGTACCCTCCCAGGGTATTAGATTTGGAAATCTCCACGTTTAGAGTGTTATACAGAGGCCATGATCAGCTATGCAGTGACAACATAAAAACAAGTCTGCTTGTGAGTAAAAGTACCACTTGTAATGCCAACAGGCGTTTCAGTTCCAAGTTTCTTCAACGACCTGTCCCTTACAGAACAGAAACAATTTGACGACTGTCTTGAAGTACAACAGTTTAACATCTGAAAATTCATCTGTCCCATGGAGCTGTTCTGTCTTTCAACAACAACAACAACAACAACAACAACCACGACCACGACGACAACAACAACAACAACGACACACGTAATATCTAGGTATTGAAGGTGAAGAATGTTAGCATTAGTAAATATTGTCCTCAGGAACGTATGTACAGGGATGTAGTGCTGAGGACCACTATATAAGCGAATATGTGATTGCGTTAACAACAAAGCATAACTGACGACAGCACTCAAACAGAGGTTACGAAAATTCATTTACTCCAGTATACTTCCACTTATTTATCAAAAACGAACATAGAAAAACGATAACATGCACCATTAATATAAATATATACTATCGATGTTCATGGGTCTGATCAAACATATCTGTATCACTTCTTACAATTTCCGTCTGTGTCACCAAAGAAATAAAATAATCTGGAACACAATTGGGAAATGTTTATTTATTCACTTTAGCTTCTCGCTTCCGTGCCCTCATTATGCTGATTTATTCAATTGTTCTCTGGTTACGTACACAAAATATTTCTAAGTAGTCTATGGTACATGCTCCACGACAATATTTCGTCAATGTTGTCACATTATGTCGACACAAATAGTGTTTGCCTCCTACTGTGATACAGATGTGGGAATTGACAAACTGTGCACAGGGCCTCGGATCAAGATGCCATTAACTGGCCCTATATTTTTTATTTAATTGTCATGTTGTTTAAAGGGGCACTGGTGCTGAGCGAATAATGTTTCTCGCCAACGGTCTAATTACGAAACCAATTACTAATTACGAACGAAAGCCTGAATGTATTCCTTATGTAGCGAAATTCCGTTGCTATCCTCAGAACAGTTTCGGCCCAAAAGTGTATTCAGGTTGCATGCGACTCAGAGATTACATCTTCCTTGCTGTAACTCTCGTTTGATGGTGTAAACCTACACGTGTTATTTGTCGTCATTCTCTGGATGGTCAGTTAATGGATTTATAACAGGTATAATTAGTAGGAACAACACTCAGGTTACTCAACAAAGTTTCCCATTTGGCATTTCTGCTGTCTGGAGTAAATAACCAACATTATAAATTAATTGATTGATTGCTCATTAATGGTTAACTAAATTACTTGGGATGGCGGACATCATACAATTAGTTGCCAGGTGTGCTATCTTGGGTGACCAATGAGAGGTTTTTCAGGTTTTGACCAATGTGAAAGACGTGAAACGATGTGTGTCTTTTTCGCACATTAGACTGTTGTAAGACACACGGCATATAGCAGGGTTATTTACCAGCAGCAGATGAATGGAATATCGTTCTTTTATGTGGATATTGATGGATACATTCTTGAACAAGGTAGCAGCCTGACATTGTTGCTATACAATTATTTTCACATTCATTATTTTCATTTTGTTTTAAATTGTTTGTTGGAGCATTCAGCAGAATCTATATGACAGAAAACACACTAGATCCCGTATGTGTGTGAAATATGATCCACATTGGCAATCTATACAATGTATAAATGTTGCTGTCATGTTGGAAATTTACTATAAGTATAAGCAGACCGTGTGTTCTTTTGATAATGTTTAAAATCATACAAATCTGACAATAAACTAATTAGGGTTATGAGACAAAATACAGAGGCGTACATTGGCTTCGTTATTTTTCCGTCCTAATAGTTTTTTACCATTTCTACCAATGGCAGACGATTAACCTTCAAAGTAGTTCATTTGTTTTCATAATACATTTGTAATGAAATAAAAATGACTTCACCTTAGTTAGTCTGTCTATAATTACACTCTCAATTGCGCATACAGACCTGCGCAGCAGAGGTCACGAACCAATCACGAATTCCGGGATATCATCTGGGTACTCACGGGATGAAAACAATAACAACAGTTTACACCAGTCCACGGAAATTGCTCCGCATCAGTGCCCCTTTAATGCAATGACATTTAATCCAGTCGAGCAGTGATGCGTCGCCGTCCTCTTCTCAAATATCACGCGTCACATCAATGGGAATAAGGTAGCCCAATGACAAAGGGAAAAGGGCTTATCACCCTCCGCAGTTTCTCCGTAGAGCTGATGATAGCCTGTACTTGTCACCTTAGCAATTAGGCAACTTTGGCAATTTACCACAAAGTGCGCAATGACGTCGGACACCAGCTGCAATTAGACCCTTTGCAACACTTTATATTCGCCAAGACTACTGATACAGTGGAGAGGATGTAGGTTAATATACTAGGCGTAATTTAAGAAAAAGGTTCGCGTTCAACATTCTGCCCAATCAGATTGTGGAAAACACTATTGGTTCACAATATTAATTTCTGTAAGATATTACTAATAATATTTTCATGTAGAAATGTTTACATAGCAGGTAATGTCTCTATGCAGATCGTGTTCTATTGCAGTGGACATCGGAATACTCTTTCTACCCTTCATGAGACGGTAATAATACGAAATGCATACTTAGCAAAATGTTGAGATTCGGACAGAATAGTGGCTGGCAATAAGCATGACCCAAACATAGAAATGTTGAAACGGGGAAACAAAGTATATTGTCTATGAATATAATACTCAATGTGATTAAATTGTGATGCAAACAAACAATATGTCAGTGTACCTCTTTAGGTCCAGTATTTGAATATATTCGTTCTCATATTGATATTGTTCAATGTTTCCTTCCAGTGAGATCAAAGTCCGCTTCATATCTGACCAGCATCATGGTTGCATGCTCTCATACGAAAGTGGAAGTGGATAGTGTAGAAGTGGAAACAACTGCGATATTGGCAGACTGAGTTTGGGTTTTACGCCGCTTAATATTCCAGCAATATCACGGTGGAGGACGTCAGAATGGGCTTTCCACATCGTGCCTAGGCCTTGACTTTCCTCTAATGAAATCGTATTACAGACACAACAAACATGATAAACACTATAAAGTATACCCTCGAGGTGAACATAAGGTAGTGCAAGGGAGGGAGTGTAAACCTCCCAGATTCCATGCATGTGTCATGTGACATAAACAATTGTTTTGTTTAAACTCTACAACTGGATCAAAGTAAGGTAAGGGCGCTTGCATTTTAGATTGTAAAGAGAAAGATATATTGGGTCAATCCTTCATTTATATCTCATCACATGAAGTCATCTGTTCTAGATCTAAGCACATTACAAAATGACCTTCTCTGTGGACAAAATGGAGTTACGCATTTGATCCGCGTGTTACGATCCGCTTTCTCATTGCGGGGACCTGAAAACGGATTATCAGTTAAATGTGTCACATTATTACAGAATGCCCTACTGAAAATAATGCATTCTATATTTGAAATATTAACAAACATGGGAGCTTAGGTATCCGTTGGAAGCAACACTGCTCGTTGTGTATAGTTCATTGTTGCAACTTTCCTCTTTTCAGGACTGCAGATAACCTCAGTAGTGGCTACCTCAATGTTAAGTGTCGTGGTTCTGCTATGGAGATGCCCTGGTGGACTCGTATGGTACAGAAGGCGTCTCGATCACGTCTTCGTAGGCACTTGTCTCGGCTTTCGCCTCAACTGAAAACCTCGATACACATTTTCTAAGAACACTTCATACATTGCATACCATTCCATTCAGAATGATAAAGGTAAAACCTGCAATACAGCATGCCTTCACTTCAGTTATGAATAAGCTCTGCAGTAATATAAGAAGTTCTATCCATCTACCGTTAGTATTCTCATAAACTTTCAGCTGTGTGTAATGTTGTCGTTCTGTGTCCATGTTTGACTCAGCTGGACTGTTAATGTGATCTGAAAGAAATCGACATATACAAAATTAAAATTACCAGCATCATTGCAGAGATAGGTTGGGATGATTCTGACTCGATATGTGTAACCTACCCAGGGATGAATATCCTGTGTTTTCCATTTCTTCAGCTTCAGGATTTCTAGTGCTGCAAAGGTAAGTAAGGTCAAGTGTTCAACATCCTAGGGAAAGAGACACATTACAAACGCTGTTGTTTATAAATAGCAGTTTGCCTTGTTTCAAAGCAAATTATTTTAAAAGGCTTTATTTACATGCTTAGCCTACCTTTTTGGTGTAGCAGATCCTGAAAGAAGAGAATACATAAATCATACCTCGTAGTATGAGTATCACAACAGACATATTTGGCATTTTGGAAACGTTGCAAATGAACAATGAAATGTACAAAGGATAGCGAATGAATAAATAACACAATGCATATAAGTAGTGATTGATGAAAAACTTTTTGGTTCGTAAATATCACTTACCTTTACAAGTTAAAATCAGTTTAAATTGCACTGAAATATCCCTTCTGTAATTATCTCCACGACACGACATGATTGTACACCCAATGCTTTTGATATTTACCTTTTAAGACTTTTCCAAACCTGAACCCCTTTCGGTAGAGTACCGTTAGAACTAATTCTTCAATCAGCAAGGTAAGTAATAGAGTTCCTATTGCTGTTCCAGCTATTAAACCTGTTCTGTTATATTCTTCTTTAGGTGGCTGCGTGCTAGTGTGACCTACAGTATAAATGGCCATTACATGATATCAGTTCTAAAGCAGTAATGCATCTTTCAACAGAAAGTGAAAAATTTTGTTATGCAGAGAAATTTAGCTTGCAGTAAGAATGCTCAGTTACATTTTATTATATCATAAGCTTGCTATCAGAGAAAAGATCGCACAGTTGAAGATAAGAAACAAAGAAATCTCAACCAATACTGATTTTTCATTCAAAAGAAAAAAGGATCGAAACATAGCAAGTGTAAATCGCCTTCTATTTAGGAGATGTTATGGTGCTTTTGGCAATCGCGGCCGGTTCCTGTAAATCCACGGCTTGGCCAAAACGTGAAGGGTCCATCATAAAAGACAGGTTTTATCCTTGACAAGTGTCGCTGTTAGCACTTTACTCTCCGTACCTGTCAGTCCCTCCACATAAAGTTAACGGTACTTACAGCTGATGTTGAATGTCCTAACATCAGTGTAGTTGTATCCTCCATACTGCCACGCCCCCAGACACTCACACTGCTGACTATGTTGACTCCTACTAACGGTGAAGGAGAGAGCAGATGTCCTGGTCTGACCACTGTCACTGACCGATGCTGACCCAGTGCCAGGACAGGACCATGTGATCGTAGGAAGAGGATTTCCTCCTGTCACCGAGCAGCTGATTGTCTGTTGTTCTCCCTCAAACATCAGAGCCGGAAACTGTGTGATGGAGGGAGGAAGAGGCGGGGGGTCTGAAACAGAAGCAACCAAGACAGCAAGTATCAAGACAAACACTTGAAGTACAGATGTTACTGCACAGACTATGATCAAAGCTCAAAATAATTATTGCGCTTTTCCACACCCATAGAAATCCCTTCATCTGATAGCATACACAAAGTCAATGTATCCAAGAGTGACACTCTTCTTTGTATATAACTCGCCTAAGCAACTCGGTTTAAATTTGTCTGCATATTCCAGAAAGTCTTTCAATGCACATCACAACAGAATGAGGATATACAAGAAATGGCAGAGAGAAAACAAAAAGTAAACACTGACAAATCATCCTGTCGAGACGTTATACTTTACTTTGCAGGGAATACTGGGATTACTTGTGAATCCTCACATTTGACATCAAGTGACACAGAACCAGTCTTAGCTGTGGGTGTCCGTGTGTTTCTGGCCTGACATCTCACAGTAGTCTTCTCCTTATTTGGCCTGAAGGTGGGAATCTGGTACCACCAAGTAGAAGATCCTGTCACTGGCCCGATGTGGCCACCTATAGCTGTTCCATCACTGTAGTGCCAGGTGAAGGTCACGTTGGGATAAGCAGGGGCAGTACATGTCAAGGTTATATTTCTGTTCTCTACAGCTACAGAGTTGATTGGTTTTGTGACATCAACCTGTTCTGGACCGACTGCAATACAGAACAATAATCTATGACAGCGGTGATATCTGGACCTCATACTGCATTAGTATTGATAGTGTGTTATATGTATACATGCACACTGACATAATATAAGTACCAATTGTAATGACTCTCGCAATGTATAATCAAAATATATTTGATCTTCTTAATTTATCATAGGTGTCATGTTACTCAGCTCTGTTTACTCAGTGTGGCAATCAGACAAGCATTGTATTTACAATTTGGCAATTTGGCAGCTGCGATATGAACTAAACGAGTACCTAACATACAACTCACACTACACTTCTATCCGAGCTCTGTCAGACTCCACTGGGGCGTCGTTGTGGATGTTGGCGGCCCTACAGTAGATTGTATGACCAAGATCACCTCTGACAGGGTTGAAGGTCACTGTACTGGTGGTCTGGACAACACCTGACTGGGATGTGTGACCAATGGATATTCTACTTGGCAACAGAACACTGTTCTTGTACCACGTGATTGTGGCAGCAGGGTAACTGGCAGAGGTCACACAAGTCAAGGCCAGGGGTTGACTTTCAGCAGCTCCAACTTTCTGATTATCAGACGTGATGTTTGTCAGTGACACACTCTTGACAGCAACTGTATTGAAAGGGAATATGGAAACGGGATATCATACGTACCGGTCAGAATCGTCGGGGATACAACAAGCATGCCAACAGCATGCATGACATTTCAGGACATATCGATGCATGTGCTTACTGTCAGGAAAGGAATAAGTAGAGTTGACGGTAGACTGTGTGTTTGATGCCTGGCAGTAGTACAGGGAGTTCCTACTGTTGCCTGTCAGCTGGTAGTTGATGGTGGCTGTCCAGCCAGTGTATCCCTCTACCGCTGCTGGGCTGGTGTCCACACTGGTCCCGTCTTTGTACAACGTCATGGACGGTGGTGGATTGGAGACTGCGACGCAGGTGACAGATGTAGTACTTCTAGTAAGGGTAACATTGTTCAGAGGAACTGAAATAATAACACCACTTTATGAAGTATGCTGTCTACATGAAATAGCGTCAAATGATGGTATGACTGGCTAGAAAAACAGGACTAAACATATTTGTGAAGTATGATATCAGATACAGGAGGTTTAGTGATGGTAATACTGGTCAGAGAAACAGGGGGGTAGCTTTACAAATAACAATGCATCCGTGTAAAACGGCAGTCGTTTGGAGACACAGTCGGTTTATGCATTATTTTTAGAGATGGTAATGTTGGTCAGAGGAAGTTGCAATAACAGAACAAATACAGTGTGATGTGATCATGTTGGACGACGCTGAATTAAGGTCATGTGGTCATTCCATATACACAAGTGCAAATAAAAGTAACTTAAACATATACTGAGTAAAAAGAAAAAAAATTCTCAATGTCATTTTTGAAATGAATGAATGACTAATTTCTCTCTGATGATACATCTATCTATCCGAAATGTGATCCCTATCTTTCGGCTCCATAAAAAAAAAAGTTGGCAAAACCAACTCAAACCCATCCATTCGTCGTGAAACTGACGTCAGTGCCAAATTAGGTTTTGCACGTGCAGTCGATCACATGATCTTCGATTCGAAGTTTTCTTCATGTGCACGTGTTTGCATTGGCCTCCAGAATTGAAAAAAAAATCCGAGTTCTAACGGTGCTTTAAGTGTCATGATTATCAAATGGGCAACGTGAACGTGCCATTGGCATGTTGCAAACGGGAAGATCAGTTACTGACTTCGCAAGAGCAATGGGATGGAGCCGTGGTACTGTGTATGACTTGCGAGGTCGTCTACAACGAACTGGCACCACATCTGGTCGCCCAAGGTCGGGTCGTCCACGTGTGACGTCACGAGCAGAAGGTCGTGAAATCGCCCTACGTTACCTATGTGACAGATTCCTGCCGGCTACACGAACCAGGGATGGGATGTTTAGAGGTCGACTGTCCTCACAGACCGTCCATTGCGGGCTGCCAGTCTCCATTCTCGACGTCCATATCAGGGGCCAATACTGACGCTGTTTCTTCAACGTCAACGCCTGCTGGACCCAGAGAGACTGGAGTTGAGTCATCTTCAGCGATAAATCCAGGTTTACCCTCAGATTCGCGGAGGACAGTCATAGAGTCTGGAGACGACGTCGTGAACAGTATGCCCCCATGTTGTGTACAGGGAGTCGACAGATTTGGGGCCAGAAGGTGCATGGTGTGGGGTGCTTTCTGTGGGAACAACCGTTCCCGACCTCACAGCTGCTGCTTACCGCGACCAGGTGCTCATCCTGAACTCGTTCCTTTCATGTCGGCTCAAGTCCCAGGTCTACAGTCTCAGCATGATAATGCTCGGCCGTATACTGCGATGTTGACACGAAATTTCCTTCAAAACACTGGAATCAACGTCATGGACTGGCCATCGAGGTCCCCTGACCTAAATCCAATAGAGCACGTTTGGGAGAACTTGGGAGAAGGCTTCGTGGTCGTAGGAACCAGCCTCAGAATTTGCAAGAACTTGGCGCCGCCTTGCAAGAGCAGTGGCGCAGAATTCCCAACCACGTGTTCACAAACATCAGTCAGTCGATGAGGAGATGGTGTTTGATAATGGCGAATGCGCGAGGCGACCATACACAATATTGAACTGAGAAATTTCGATTTTATTGTAACCTGACATTCGGTATACCCATGTTTTGGAAAGGCGATGTAATGTAGCCTAATGGAGCTTATTGTGGCACTGTCAGTGTAGCGAGTATATCACACAGATCTCAGCAATGAAATAATAACAATTTAACCATCTTACCATCTCTTGTTCTTGTATAGTGCCCTGAAGAAAGAATGTGAGTGTTGGGATTTGTTTTTGCTGGGCATTCACATCACACACATACTCTTGAACCAAATGTCAACATGGCAGACTTACCAAGAATATTAATCTGTATCTGGTTACTGGCTCTGCTTCCAAACTGAAAGTCACACCGCCAGCTGAGTTTATCCCTGCCGTACATGGCGTTGGTGATGGTAAGGCTGTAGTTGGTGGAGCTGGGGCAGGAGGTAGTGTAGTCAGCTGGGAGCTGGATGGAGGTGGAGTGAGTGAGTGAGTTAGTATTTAACGCCACATCGGCAATGTCTCAGCCATATCGTGACGAGAACATTTAATACTGAAATGAAATACATGTATTGTATAAAAACCTGTCAGCGAAGGACAGTAAAACAACTAGAATATCACAAATGAGATTAAAACTAGTGTGGTTTAAAACTAATATCACTATGAGATTAAAACTAGTGTAGTTTAAAACTAATATCACTATTCGGACAATACAGTATAAAATCAGGCTATAGGTTGCCAGCAACTGAAGGTAGATCACCATACTAGGGACCATGGGGACTTACAGTGCCCCTTTGCTACCTGCATGGAGCCTAGTCGGATTTACATCATCCCCTCAGCTGTTAGCAATTTAGACATATCTAGCCAAAAATTAAAAATACAGATATACTACGACTAAGAACAGTGGAAAGTTTAAATTTACTGTGAATGTTTTTGGACTTACGTACCCTCTCAGGAGGACAATAATTTTACAATACTTCAACCCCCTTTGAGGGTACAGCCACCAACAATTCAAGGTACAAATCCAGACTTCCAATAATTAAAATACATCCATTTACACAACATAATTTCACAATTCAACCAAAAAATCAATTTCTTTTAAAAAGTCAATAATTAAATGATACCTAACGCTGGTAAAAAGATCCTTAATTGTTTTAACTGTAAAATACTTATCCCTTGTGATGGAGAATTCAACACAGTCAAGCAGGATATGCTTGACTGTAACTCTCTCATCACAGGGGATACAAAATGGAAGATCCTCACCTTTTAAAAGGTATGAATGAGTATATCTAGTGTGGCCAATACGACATCGTATTAAAATAACCTCTTCAAATCTGGACTGACAACCCAAGTAGGTGTAACCAATATACGGTTTTATTTCATGTAATTTATTGATACCTACTTGGGTGTCCCACTTCTTCTGCATCAGACCACGGATATAAGATCTAATGGTGGCTTTGTAATCACTGTAAGGAATAAGAAGTGGTGTCACAGATTTGTTGAGTGCTGCCTTGTCAGCACGATCAGCCATTGCGTTACCAGAAATGCCTACGTGGCTTGGTAACCAACAGAAGACGATGTCGTACTGGCCAGTAGCAAGATTATTATACAATTCAATAATGTCAATTAAAAGTGGATGTTTACATGATACATTTTTAATAGCTTGAAGGCAAGAAAGAGAATCAGAATAGATTATATATTGTTTACGTTTAGGGAGTCTTTGAATATATTTTAGAGCTGTTAATATGGCGTTAGCTTTAGCTGTAAAAATAGAACTATTATCTGGAATTCTAGAAGATATTGTTCTGGATCCAGTGACAGTGGCACAAGCGACTGCACCACCGTCCTTGGACCCATCTGTAAATAAGGATTTATAATTGCTATATTTATGTTTCAATTGATTATATTCTTGTTTATACTGTAATTCATTCGTTTCTGATTTTTTAAGTGATGTTATTGTTAGGTCAACATGTGGCCTAACCAACTGCCAAGGGGGAGAAGAAAGAAGACGGGAAGGAGCTATATGGTTCAGCTCAATGCTGGAAGCAGCAAGAAATGGCTTTATTCTCAGCCCAAGAGGCGGAACAAGGGAATACTTTTTGTTGTACAAATCCTCATAGAGAGGATTAAAAACACAATTAAATGCGGGGTTAGACTCATTAGAAGCTAATTTTGTAATGTATTGTAAAGATAGTTTGATACGACGTAAGTTGAGAGAAGGCTCATCAACTTCGACGTATAGACTGTCGATAGGAGAAGTTCTAAAAGAACCAAGACAAAGTCTTAGGCCTTGGTGGTGAACAGGATCAAGTAGTTTTAGGTTGCTTTGACAAGCGCCACCATATACGATGGAGCCGTAATCAAGTTTAGATCGGATCAGTGATCTATATAAGTGAAGAAGGGTAGATTGATCCCCTCCCCATTTTGAATTTGAAACAACCTTTAATAAGTCGAGTGCCTTCAGGCATTTGGCTTTAAGGGATTTAATATGTGGCAAAAAGGTCAAATGTGAGTCGAAAATAAATCCCAAGAACTTGGCCTCCTTGACGACTTTGATGGGGGTACCACTGAGAAATAACTCTGGTTCTTTATGGGGTTTGTATTTACGACAGAAGTGTATATAATTGATTTTTGATTTAGAAAATTTAAAACCGTTTTCAAGACACCATTTATCAATTTTGTTTAAACACAGCTGCAGCTGCCGTTCAATAGTATGCATATTCTTACCGCGGCAAGAATTATTAAAATCATCCACAAATAAATATCCATCGATTAAATCGTTTACAACTTTAGATAAACTGTTGATCTTGACGCTAAAAAGAGTGACTGACAAAATACTGCCTTGTGGAACACCCTGATCCTGATTATAATGATCAGACAGGGTAGAACCCACGCGGACTTGAAATTGCCTGTTATTTAAAAATTTAGCAATGAATTCAGGCAAACGACCTCGCAAACCGAAATCATGTAAATCTCTTAAAATGCCATATTTCCAGGTTGTGTCATATGCCTTCTCAAGATCAAAAAAGATAGACACAGCATGTTGTTTATTAATGAGTGCGTTTTTCACAAATGATTCCAGTCGCACTAAGTGATCGACATTACTTCTGTTTTTACGGAAACCACATTGTATATCTTTGATAAGATTATTTGTTTCCAAGTACCAAACAAGTCGATTATTTATCATGCGTTCCATGGTCTTGCAAACACAGCTAGTTAGTGAAATAGGTCGATAATTGGACGGATCCGTATGATCACGTCCAGGTTTAGGTATTGGTACTACTATGGCGTCACGCCATGAAGGAGGAAAGTTACCCGATGTCCAAATATCATCAAAAATATTGAGAAGAGTTTCAAGGCAGGATTCCGGTAAGTGCTTCAGGAGTTGATAATGTATGTTATCAGCTCCAGTAGCAGTGTCATGAGCTTGATCAAGAGCAGTATGGAGTTCATGAATAGAAAACGTTTCATTATAATCTTCCCCATTATCAGAATTGAAATTAATAGTTTTCTTTTCTTGTTGTTTTTGATATTGCTGAAATTTTGGTACATAATTTGAAGAGGAAGAGTGTTTAGAAAGGGTTTCACCCAGTTTATTAGCAATATCTGATTTATCAGTAAGTAATTGATCTCCATGTTTAAGATGATGGACAGTAGATTTAGTACCTTTACCTTTCATTTTCTGGACCATGTTCCATACCTTGGACATGGGTGTCCGAGAATTTATTTTGGATACATAATTTTGCCAAGATTGGCGTTTGTTCTGTTTGAAAGTACGCCGTGCTTTAGCATTTAAAATTTTAAATTTGTTTAAATTATGCACCATACGATGGCGACGGAAATAATGTTCTGCCTTTTTCCTTGCCTTCCTAGCTTGTTTGCACTCATCGTTGAACCATGGTTTTCTTATGTGTGGAACTACAGGGGACTTTGGTATACACTCATCAGCTATGGAATTCAGTTCATCAGAAAAAGATTTAATAGCATCAGGAACGTCAATAAAACGTTCTGGTTTTAGTTTTTCAGCACACAGTGTTTCATATAAAGCCCAGTTAGCCTTTTTAAAATTCCGTCTTGATGATGGAGGAACATCAGATGGAGTTACAGCTTTTAATATAGTAGGAAAATGGTCACTTCCACAGATGTCATCGTGGACTGACCATTCGAATTCATTTAATAGTTCTGAATTTGTCAATGACAAGTCAAGAGCAGAATAAGTCCCTGTACCAGGGTGTAAATATGTGTTGGAGCCATCATTATAAATACATGTCACTGTCAGAACAAAAGTCCTCCAACAATTTACCTCTAGTGTTTGTATTTACACTACCCCAGAGTGGGTTGTGCCCGTTTAAATCTCCCATTATAATACAGGGCTTCGGGAGCTGATCATATAGAGCTTGAAGATCGGTTTTGGCAAAAGCCGAAGATGGTGAAATATAAAGAGAGCATAGCGTAAACGCTACATGTAAAGTAATTCTCACTGCAACAGCCTGCATATTAGTATTAAGTGAAACAGGGCTTTGAATAACGTTTTGTTTGACTAGAATGGATGATCCACCAGTGGCCCTGTCACCCGGAGGTGAAAAACAATGACATGCATTAAAATGACGAAGGTCAAATGTATCTGTTTGTTTTAAATATGTCTCCTGGAGACATATCGCTGAAGGTGTAAAATCTTGGACTAATAGCTGTAATTCATGTAAATTTGTCCTCAATCCTCTGCAGTTCCACTGTACAATATTATTGGAATAAACTATCTTTTGGGGGGATTTATTGGGGATCTACCCCGCACTCTTTTGGAGGGCGACAAGCTATGTGCCCTAGAATGGACGTTTTCAGAAACGTCCATATCTTCAAGAGACCCATATTTATTGTACAATTGAATTTTATTTTGTGACCCCTTAAGAGCTCTGCTACTGTGTTGTTTCAAAGCATCAGGCCTTGGCTTCGGTTTACTTTTCACCGTTTGATCAGATGTTGATTGAGACCTTGAATGTGACTGAGATGATGATGATTTGTGATCAGAAGACGACTTTGAGGTGGTTCCTCAGTCTGTGATGATATAGCAGGGTACAAAAGCTGTGGAGAATCGCAGTTGACCCAAGTCAAGGTAGTGTGGCAGTCTGTGGATGATTTTGTTATTTTGGAGCGTGACTCCAATGTTGTTTTTGCCACCGCAGCATAACTTTCTGGAAGATCAGATCTTTTTACTATATTTTTGGCCTCAGAAAAAGAGATATTTTGAGTGAATTTGATTTTATTTATTTCCATTTGTTCTTTCCAAACAGGACATTTTTAGGAAATGAGGAATGGTCGCCTGAGCAGTTGGTGCATTTTTTGAAGTCACTAGTACAATCTTCTGTTGTGTGTGTCTTCTCACCACAGTGGGCACACACAACGGACAATGTACAAGTATTTACACCATGGCCGTACTTCTGACATTTAAAACATCTCAGCGGGCTCGAAATGTACACGTCAACCTTGATGTTGCAGTAACCAGCCTTCAATGATTTTGGAGCTGTCGGAGATGAAAAGGAGAACAGATAAGTATTGGTTTGAACACTTTCACTGTTCTTACAGACTGAAAAGCGTTTGACGTCGAGCACACCTTGATCTTTCATTTCAGTCATGATGTCAAGTTCTGTCATGTCAGAAAACAACCGATCACGGTCTCTGATGATCCCTTTGCTCGTGTTTAACGTCTTATGAGCAGATACAGTAACCGGAATTCCAACAGACGATTCTATGCTCATCAAATTGACTGACTGCTGTCGTTTCCCACACTCAACCTGCAGTGCACCTGAACGTAACCGTTTAATGCTCTTAACTTCCCCGGCAATACCTTGAATACCTTTGGCAACTGCGAACGGGTTCAATTTTAGAGGCGTTTTATCAGCAGATTCAATAACAAGAAAGCGTGGCCAAAACTCAATTGATTTGTACGGTCGAAGGTCATTATCATCAACATCATTTTCAAGAGGACGTTTGGTTTTTTTTGTGGGGATTTCATAAGCCATATTTAGTGTTCAGATTTCATCATCCGAGCTCCCCACCCACCACGGAGTATCACAAGGACAATGCTAAAAACAAGCGGATCTCCAGCTTGCAGCACCAAGGATACCCGGATGATATACTCCAGCAGAAAAATTAAAAAGATTAATAGTTCCACCAGATTGGCCCATGAGCCACCGCCTTCTGGCATAGGACTCTAGGCAAACAACATATGTCAAAATCAAAAATGTTTTAGATAATATAGCCAAGTCCAAAGTTATAACAATTCTAAATGATATGTGTACATTGAAAAATATAACAATACTCCATGCACAGGGCTTGGCATGACCAGCCGATTGGTCGAACCGGGCCCATTCGACCACCCGTTTAGGCGAAGTCAGGGCCAAAGTGGTGTTTTGAGCAACAGGAGCACGATTGCAGGCCCCTATTGCCCTCAACCACCAGGATCCCCTCCTCCGCCGACACAGGGCCGCAACCCACGGCAAACGGGTTGGTGGACCAAATATCCCCCCGGGTCCACTACGGGGGTGTTGGCGAGCTCTTGGCGTTACCCAGCACCCACCACGAGGAGGTGGCTCGCCACGGGTGCCGGATGGAGGTGGAACTGCAGCTACCCTGATTTACTCTGTAGAATAATGTCCCATTCTGCCACACCATGGCTGTACGTGAGGCTTCTCCTGTGTAACACATCAGGGTACAGCTTCCTCCTGCCTTCACAGAACCTCCACATGATGAGGTCAGCTGATAGTTCTGGGCAGAAACTGAAAGTTCACAAATGATGTTCAGTTGAATTGACATATTATTTATGGAAGTAAAGGACTTCAGAATCACAACGACATTACATTACAATTAAAGTCAGAATCTCCCCTCTTCGGTAAACCACTGATCCGATCGCGACTTGTTCAGAACTGTGCACGTGGTTGCTACTGACGTCATCTCTTGTGTCATGTTGTTCCACGATGCTGGAAACACGATCTACGTATCACATTATGTGTCTTGACGTGTCAAAACAACACCTTTGTTCATGGGTATAATGTAATGTGATGGAAATATAGACGTGAATCGTGTCTGAGTGTGTGTTATACAATTATGATAAACATCCCAACGTGAAGTGATATCTCTGCAACTGCAATAAACTATTAATATACAAAATATAAAAAAACCACCAAAAAACAAAAAAAAAACAAACATAAAACATCGTAATACTAATTAAAAAATGGATCTCTGAAAACGCTTATTACTGATACTCCCTCAGCCTTTCATTGCAATCTTAGACCGGAAAATTTGACTGCAACCAATGTACATTTTGGTATAATCGGTAGATCCTAGTTAGATTGTTCTTTCTCAGTTTATATACATTTTTCACGTAATAACCAAATTCGTGTGCTCATTATGAAAATATATTTCTTATTTGCTTTGCGAAACATTTACTGTTAACTATTCGACAAAGATGTCATTAGTGTATCCATTTGAATTTCTAACAATAAGGCACCCGTGGCGAGCCACCTCCTCGTGGTGGGTGCTGGGTAACGCCAAGAGCCAAGTGCTCGCCAACACCCCGTTGTGGACCCGGGGGCATATTTGGTCCACCAACCTGTTGGCCGTGGGTTGCGGCCCTGTGTCGGTGGAGGAGGGGATCCTGGTGGTTGAGGGCAATAGGGGCCTGCAACCGTGTTCCTGTTGCTCAACACACCACTTTGGCCCTGACTTCACCTAGACGGGTGGTTGAATGGGCCCGATTCAATCAATCGGCTGGTCACACCAGGCCCTGTGCATAGTTAGTATTAATACACATATCTATTTTTCTGGTCTTGGTTATTCTAAATTCAAATTATTCATGATATTGTTTTGCCTAGAGCACTATGCCAGAAGGCGGTGGCTCATGGGCCAATCTGGCATTACTGACCTCCAGGTTCTAATTGTCTTTAGAAATTGTCATGGATGGAACCAACCTGACATTCTTTTTGACAGTATTGGCTACCTGTGTCTGTATTGCTTGAGTATAACATCCCTGTAACCCTGGTGTTTCATCGTTGGTTTCCACTTTAACGCCGTCCTTGTTGACACTCCATGGTGGGTGGGGAGCAGGGATGTCGAATCTACATCCATTCATTATGGCTTCCCAACAACTCTCTGGTTCTCGATCTAGATCCAAGAGAAAGCATGTAGACCTAGAAACTGTCTCGTCTTCTGATGATGAATCAGAAACAACAAATTTAGATTCTTGGCCCCATTTCCTGGTTGTCCAGGGAATTGAAGGACAACCATTAAAACTGAACCCTTTTGCAATATCAAAAGCAATTGCAGGAATATGCGGCGAAGTGAAAAACGTTACTCGGCTTAGAACAGGTTCCTTGCTGTGGAATGTGCCAGAAAACAACAGGCTGTTAATTTGCTTAAAGCTCGTCAGTTTGCAAATGCAAGGATTGCTGTGTCACCACACAGAACGTTGAATTCGTGTAGAGGCATTGTTCGTGATTGGGCAAAATGTCTCTCTGACATGTCGGAAGTTGATATTGCAGCAGAACTTAAGTCTCAAGGTGTCACCTCTGTGAAAAGATTCACAAGAAAAGATGGCGATAGCACTGTCAAAACAAACACGTATCTGTTGACGTTTTGTCTTGCTACAGTTCCAAAATCAATTAAAGCTGGGTACTTTAATATTGAGGTAGAAGTCTACATCCCTAATCCACTCCGGTGCTTTAAATGTCAGCTGTTCGGACACGGTGCTAACACGTGCAAAAACTCCCCAAAATGTTCTCGTTGTGGTGGGAAACATGAGAATGCCGACTGCACAAATGCCATCAAATGTGCAAACTGTCATGGAGATCACATGTCCTCATCACGATCCTGTCCAGTCTTTGAACAACAAGCTCAAATTCTCAAACTTAAACATACCAATAATATATCTTTTGCTGAGGCAAAGAAACTGTTACCAGTCACTGATAGAATCTCCACACAAAAAAAACTTACTCTGCTGTTGTATCTACCTCCCGTCCAACAGTTGATCACGAGTGCCAAACCTCCATTTCCTGGGTCTCAGAAGAACAGAACATTCTGCATGCAATTTCTGATGAGGATACAGGAACATCCACCCAGACAGACATGATGCCTGAACCAAAAAATCACCATGAACCTGAAAGGAAAACAACAATGTCCAGAAAAGAACAGAAACAACTAAGACGAAAGGAAGCCAGGGCCCTTAAACATATTGAGGTGCCTTTACCATTACAAGTGCCTGTAGAGGTTCATAACACCTATGAACCACTAGATATGGAGACAAGCCCTTCACAGTCATCCCAGCATAAAGGGACTTCGTCTCGTTCACGCTCTCCTATTGAGCCCCCATGAGTTGCTCTCATAATGTTATCCAGTGGAATTGCAGAGGCCTTAGAAACAATTTTAATGATCTTCAACTATTATCACAAGATTTTAAACCATCAGCTTTTAGTTTACAAGAGACGTACCTGAAAAGTACAGATAGATTTGACTTGCGCCAGTATAACTCATTTCATTCATTTTCACCTCCAGGTGATAAAGCCACTGGTGGTGCTTCTATTTTGGTGAGGCAAGGTGTTCTTCATAGCCCTGTTCCACTTAAAAGCAATCTTGAGGCTGTTGCTATACGGCTTTCTTTACAAATAACGTTCACGCTTTGTTCCCTGTACATTTCACCATCTTCAACTGTTCAGCCGTCTGATCTTCAGGAGCTATACGACCAACTTCCCAAACCCTGTATTATCATGGGTGATGTTAATGGACATAACCCTTTATGGGGAAGTACTAATACTAACAATAAAGGGAAAATACTTGAAGACTTCATATCTAATAACAACGTATGCATATTTAATGATGGATCAGCTACTTATTTACATCCTGGTACAGGAACGTATTCTGCACTTGATTTGTCACTCTCAGATCCCGATATATACAATGAGTTTGAATGGTCAGTCCATGATGACCTTTGTGGAAGTGACCATTTTCCAACAATTCTCACAGCTATAAATCCTACTGATAACCCACCTGCAACTAGGTGGAATTTTAGTAAGGCCAACTGGCCATTATTTCGGACACGCTGCACTGAAAACTTGAATAATGATGTTTTTGTCAATAGTCTGGATCCGATTCAGGTATTCTCTGATAAACTGAAGAATATAGCTAATGAAACTATACCTAAGTCCTCTGCAACCCCACACGTTCGTAAACCATGGTTTAATGATGAATGTAAACAGGCCAGAAAGAACAGGAAGAAGGCCGAGAAGTATTTTTGGCGACATCCTACAGTCCATAATTTAGACAAAGTTAAAATTCTAAATGCTAAGGCTCGACGCGCCTTCAAGCAGAATAAGCGTCAATCTTGGCGAAATTATGTTTCCAAGATAAATTCCCTCACACCAATTTCAAAAGTGTGGAATATGATTCAACGAATAAAGGGTAAAGGTTGCAAATCAACTGTCCACCATCTGAAGGATGGTGACGATGTATTGACAGATAAGGGTGATATTGCCAATAAGATTGGTGTAACTCTCGCCAAACATTCGTCTTCATCAAATTACGTCCCTGAGTTTCAGAAATACCAGAAACAGCAGGAGAAGAAAAAGATCAATTTTAACTCAGACAATGGTGAAGACTATAATGAACTATTTTCATTACATGAGCTATATACAGCCCTTGAGCAAGCTCATGATACAGCAACAGGTTCTGATGGTATTCATTATCAACTTCTAAAACATTTACCTGAATCATGCCTGGAAACACTGCTAAATATATTTGACACGATATGGACTACAGGGACCTTCCCAGATTCATGGCGTAATGCCATTGTAGTTCCCATACCAAAACCTGGCAGGGATCATACTGATCCTTCGAATTACAGGCCAATCTCTTTAACGAGTTGTGTCTGTAAAACCATGGAACGAATGGTAAACAATAGATTGACTTGGTATCTTGAAACCAATAATTTTATAACAAATATTCAATGTGGTTTCAGGAAAAATCGTAGTACCACTGACCATTTGGTACGCCTTGAATCCTTTGTCAAAAACGCTTTAGTCAATAAACAACATGCAGTATCGATATTCTTTGATTTGGAGAAAGCATACGATACCACTTGGAAACATGGCATTTTAAAGGATTTACATGACTTCGGTTTAAGGGGTCGTTTGCCTCTTTTTATCTCACAATTTTTAAAAGACAGGCAGTTTCAAGTCCGAGTGGGATCAACCCTGTCTGACCATCATAATCAGGATCAGGGTGTTCCACAAGGCAGCATTTTGTCTGTAACACTTTTTAGCATCAAGATAAACAGTTTATCCAAGGTTTTAAATGATTCAATTGATGGATCATTATTTGTGGATGATTTTAATATTTCTTGTCGAGGTAAAAATATGCATACTATCGAACGGCAATTGCAATTGTGTTTAAACAAAATAAATAAATGGTGTTTAGAAAATGGCTTTAAATTTTCTAAATCAAAAACTAATTGTATACACTTTTGTAGAAAATATAAGCCGCATAAGGACCCAGAACTATTTTTAAATGGTTCTCCCATCAAAGTTGTAAAGGAGGCCAAGTTCTTGGGTCTAATTTTCGATTCCCACTTAACCTTTTTGCCGTATATCAAATCACTTAAAACAAAATGCTTGAAGGCACTCGATGTATTAAAAGTGGTATCCAACTCTAAGTTGGGAGGGGATCAAGCAACTCTCCTACATTTATACCGATCACTTGTCCGTTCAAAACTCGATTATGGCTCCATCGTATATGGTGGAGCTTGCAAAAGCAGCCTGAGACTTCTTGATTCTGTCTATCACCAAGGTCTAAGACTTTGTCATGGGTCATTTAGAACATCACCTATCGACAGTCTTTACGTTGAGGCTGATGAACCATCTCATGAACATTACCAAATTATACTCTAATGAATCTAACCCTGCATTTAATTGTGTCTTCAATCCCCTTTATGAAGATTTATACAACAAGAAATCTTATCTGGTTCCACCTCTAGGGCATAGAATTAAACCCTTTCTTTCTTCAGCCGGCATTCAGCTGGAAAACATAGCCCCCTCCCGTCTTCTTTCTTTTCCTCCTTGGCAGTTGGTTAGGCCACAAGTTGACTTAACATTAACCACATTGAAAAAATCAGAAACTAATGAATTGCAATATAAACAGGAATATAATCAATTACAACATAAATACGGCAGTTATAAATCAGCAATTATTTACAGATAGGTCCAAGGACGGTGGCACTGTGGCTTGTCATTGGATCCAGAACAATATCTTCTAGAGTACCAGATAATAGTTCTATTTTTACAGCAGAAGCTAACGCCATATTAACAGCTCTTAAATACATTCAAAGACACCCTAAACAGAAACAATATATAATATATTCCGACTCTCTTTCTTGTCTTCAGGCGATTAAAAATATTTCTTGTAAACATCCACATTTAATTGAAATTATTGAATTGTATAATGATCTTGCTACTGGCCAATACGACATCGTCTTTTGTTGGTTACCCAGCCACGTAGGCATTTCTGGGAACACAATGGCCGATCTTGCTGCCAAGGCAGCACTCAACAAATCTGTAACACCACTTCTTATTCCATACTCTGATTATAATGCTGCAATTAGAGCGTATATCCGTGATCTGATGCAGAGGAAGTGGGACACCCAAGTGGGTATCAATAAATTACATGCAATAAAACCTTATATTGGTTATACCTACTTGGGTCGTCAGTCCAGGTTTGAAGAGGTCATCTTGCGACGATGTCGTATTGGCCATACGAGATATACTCATGAATACATATTGAAAGGTGAGGATCCTCCGTTCTGCATCCCTTGCGATGAAATAATCACGGTCAAGCATGTTTTGCTTGACTGTGTTGAATATTCCATCGCAAGGGATAACTATTTTAAATTCCGAACTATGAAGGATCTTTTTAACAATAACAGTGGTCATTTAATTATTGGATTTTTAAAAGAATTAGATTTGTTAAATGAATTGTAAATAGATAAATATTTTATTATTGGAATTTTGAATTAGTAACTAAGATTGTTCGTGGCTGTATCCTTGAGGGGAGTTAAAGTACTGTAAAATTATTGTATGTAAGTCCACAAACGTTCAAAGTAAATTCAAACACTCCGCTCTTTTAATCGTAGTATATGGGTTCTTTTAAATGAATGGCTATATGTGACTAAATTGCTAGCGACTAGGGGATGGGGTAAATCCAGCTGGGGTCCATGCAGGTAGCAAAAGGAATGTAAGTCCCCATGGTCCCTTGTATGGTGATCTACCTTCAGTTGTTAGCAATCCATAGCCCATTTTTATATTGTATTGTTCCCTATAGTTAAACTGTTTTAGATCTAATTACTAGTCTTAAATGGATATCTGTGACACTTACTAGTGTTTTTACTGTTCGTTGTCAACAGGGTTTTATTTTCTTATATTCATTCATTCTACAATGTCAGTATTACTTGTTCTCGTCACGATATGGCTGCAAGAATGCCGATGTGACGATAAATATTAACTCACTCACTCTAACAATAAATGTGCATGTGTTATAGAACTTTTTCTTCAGAAGTAATGTCAATATGAAGACAGTATGACGAATGTCTCTAAGCAAAGTAATGCTGTTTCTATATCCGCAGCTGAAGGTCATGGCATGACGTTGCCTTTGTGCTTATTTCATATGTCAGGATCTAAAATGTACAGAAGCAACGGCAACATACAAATATCACATCAACTGAACATACCACATAAAAAGAACGTATTAAACCCGAAGAGAATGAAACAGCATATGGGTTGGATTATTGCTGTTGGATCATTTAGGAAAGAGTTGATCCATAACAATGAAATGCGATTAGAATCACCAGGTGTGTTTCATGTTTTGGTTACCCGGAGAATGTTCCCCAGGGTTCTGGTATGCCGATGTCCCGATGGACCCGTAGTTCACAGGTGGTGTCTCTGTCACGCCTTCATAGGTATTTGTATCTGCCGCAACTTCCGCTGAAGATAAGATTAATTACAAAATTTATTTCTAAGTACTAACTGCAACACAGCTGGCCTGGATGTCAACTTCTTTATTGTGCATAACACGACGTTTCGGAGCGTATGCTTGCTCCTTCATCAAGTGGATATTAAACAATATGAGTAAACAAAATGAAGCAAAATGTATGTACCTTTCGTATTCCCATAAACCTTCAACTGTCTGTACTGTTGCCTTTCTGATTCTTCCTCTACGTTTAAATACTGCCCTGGAGCACTGTTCTGATCTGAAACATATCGTATTGATTTAGTGCTTAAAGGGCCAGAGAAGGTTGTAATATCAACTAGAGACATCCAATAGGCAGTACATACCTAATGATGAATATCCTCTCTTGTCCATTTCCGTGGGTTTAGGATGGCTGGAGTTAAAATACAGCATCAGGTTAGTTTTGAACAATTGAATATAAAATGTTATATATTATTTTATTATATCTATTGTAGAATAGATCCTTAGTAATCTCTGCTAGGCACAAAAGGCGACTACGCTTGCTTTAAGAGGCGACTAACGGGTTCGTATGGTCAGGCTCGCTGCCTTGGTTCACATATCTCATGTCGTGCTGTTGATCACAGGATTGTCTGGTCCGGACTGTATTACTTACATGCGGTCGCCATATAACTGAAATATTGATGAGTGCGACATAAAATAAACTCCTGGAAGACGAGAATAGTGAAAATGCCATGGACTCTGAAACACACTTCACAAAAATCAACATGTCACACGAATCAAAACCGAAATGGAGACAGAGACAGATAAACTGTGCATCTAAGCAAACATACATTAAATAACATTAATAGTGTAAATGTATTTTCATCACTATGCAAAATCTTGTCAACATGGATCTACTCCAGGTGAATGAAGGAAGGGGGAAGGCCAGGATTGACACACTCACAATCACGTCACCAACCAGTGTAGCGGTGAATTTGAGTTGCTGTGAGTTGCTGAGTCATCAAGTCATGGTGAACCTGATTACATGTAGACAACAATATAGACGCGGGAACAACTGTGTACCAAGTAATACAGGAAGGGAAGGAACGAACTGACAACTGGTAATATGACAGATTCAGTAGATCAAGTAGTAATTTCATGTACGTACTCCAAAACAATAATTAGACTTGTTTTTCTCGAGTTGTTACGTTCCACCTCACTACACGTCTACGTTGCAGAAATAACACACATATACAGCAGGGTACTCAAACATAGAAGGATACCCGATAATATTCGCACCGCAGTCAAGCGAACATATTACGTGCAGAAATACAAACTACCCACATATAACCAGCAGCTCCACCCTCTGGGTGTCAGGAGCCCCGATAATGGTAGTGGCAGTACAGGAGTAGTTGCCTCTTTGTCTACATTCTGCTGACTCCAGTCTGTATGTTGCTGTCGGGGAGTTATCTGCCCTTTTCAACTCCTCAGTTCCATTCAGTGACGTGGTGACTGAGCATCAGGCTGGC